>NW_026715065.1:0-21543 GCF_029784015.1 Lycium ferocissimum | reverse complement strand
AATATACGGTTCAATATACGGTTCGTACAATTTATACGGTCCTTATATTGGACCGTATGTTCCTTCGAGAATCTCCGGAAAATTCACCCTTCAACGGAAGGGTTCTACGGCCAAAACCTACGAGGCCATATAAAATATACGGTCCGTATATATGACCGTATAATCCCCAGTTGTTCCGATTTCGTTCTCGTCGCTTCATTTGGTCTCAAATCCTTATGGAGCCTTCTTGGTACTTGTGCAGCACCTCCTTAGTGATCTAACGGACATTATAACTCATCCTTAAATCCTCGTTAAATATTCGTTAGTTCGACACCCATGAAATCCTTCCCGAACATAACTTATACTTCACTTTCATAACGGGCCTAGTTTTGCCAAATCCGATGACTTAAAAATCTTATCGTGCATACATTAAGGCTACCAATCGCCCTCTTGTAGTCGTGAAGATCTTGTGTCCGACTTAACTAACGTTAGTCTATTCGCGGCGCAATAACATGAAATTGCCGAGATGTAACATTTCTGATTCTTAACGCTAGAACACGGAGACATGAAGACATGACAATAAATACGTATATACAAGCTTCTCGTGGAGATAAGCATAATATCTCATATCTATGCTATAGAACCCGTAGGGATGCAATTATGGGTTTCTCATAGTATTACGGAGTATCAGGTCTCGGTCACCAAAACATTAAATTAAGACTAGTCAAATGGAATTATAGCGATAATATAATATATCATGGTTCAAGTGTCTAGGGTTTATCATGAATATACCTAGAACCCTAAACCTAGTGTGTGTAATCATGGAATACTGAAGCATGGGGAAGAACAAGGATGTTCCCACACGTGGATAGTGTCTACATACCTGATAATGCTTTAACTTGCAGTAAAAATCTGATCTTGGAAGAAGAATCCTAACCCTTCGTCTTTAATTCCTTTTAATTGGGTTTTCTTGAAAACCCTATGTTAAGAGCATGGAATTTCTACTTAGGATTCATGGGAAATTAATAGAATTCACTTATGACAATGTTAAGGGGCTTACCTTGATGCTTGGAGAGGTTGAGATGAGAGGGTTTTCGTATTAGGGATTGAGAGGAATAAAAGTTATGAAGTAAAATTGAATTCCCGTTCTTTTAATAGTCTCAGTCGCGACACCGTTACGGACCGTGTTATGCTGTAACACAGGATACGGTTACGTAACACTGGACCGTAATGCGAGTGAAATTTCCAGTGAGGTCTGGTTTTTTAAGGTTGGGTTACGCTGCCATGTTACGGGCCGTAACACGTGTTACGGTCCGTAATGATGAACCGTCCGTGGTCCAAAAATTACGAGACGGTGATTTTTCAAGTGAGCCTGACGTCGGTATGAATGACGGGCCATAACACATGTTATGGATTGTCCCTTGTAGCGTAACACATGGTTTTCTGAACTGAAACGTATTTTCGATTCTAACACTCTCCTTCTTGGGTTTCTAACCTCTTGAGTCATGAACATGGTTCAGTGCGGATTTACGAGGTGTTACAATTGGTGTAATGCATTTTTACGTCATTCACTTTTTCAAGATTTTTTAGTGGCTCGTGCAGATGTTAGCATGTTAATAATAAATAGAAAAAAGACATCATTTGACCCTTGAACTTGGCACGAAAACTCAGTTTGGCAACTAAACTTAACTTGTATTTATTTACCCCCCTTAACAACTTTTATTTCAATTATTTACCACCCTTAAAAAATAATACCACTCTCATAATGGGAGGTGTATTACACTCGCGCCATGTCATTGCCACATCGTTTCCCCGTCCATGTTATCGTTATGTCAAAAATTACTAAGCCTTCATTTGTTTTTTTCTTTTATTATTTTTCTCTTTCTTCTTCTTTCCCCCTTTTCTCTTTCTTCTTCTTTCTCCTCAACCCCCTCGCTGCCGATGCCACCGCCGCCGCACCGCCGCCGACGCCGCCATGATTGAACAATCCACAGTTCGTCATCCTCACCACGTCATTGTCATGTCAAAAATTACCAACCCTTCATTTTTTATTTTTCTCTTTCTTTTCTTTCTCACTCATCCTACCATAACCACCCATAAGAACAACACCCACATCTTTAGCCCACACCCACCACCACCACCATCATCACCCCACCAAATTTCATCCCATTCCTTCTCAAATTCGTCCAAATTGGTTATTTTGGTTGTTATTGTTGGCTATTATTATTAGCAACCCCATTTCTTCCATAATCATTATTCCATAACTTTATTTTTGAAAGAAAACAAAAATCAAAATCAAGAAACCAAAAAATGGTGAAAATGGTAAGAAAGAATGATGAGAAGAGGAATTTATGAAGAAGAAAAAGAAGGAGAGGAAGTCTTGGGGGGTGGGCCGTGGCGTGGGGTGGGGACAAGTGAAGAAGATGAAGGTGGTGGGGGAGGGGGCGTCCCGGGGTGGGGGCGCGAAAGAAAGAGCATGGGGAGGGGCGTAGGGGGTGAAGGGGCGGGGGGGGAGCCGCGGGTGGGGTGGGGGGTTGTGAAGAAGAAAATGGTGGTGGGGGCGGGGGTTGTTTTACAGTGAAAGAAGGGTGCATTTTGATTTATTTTTTAATTATATATTATTTTTATTTTTATTTTTTAATTATTATATATATATATATATATATATATATATATATATATATATATATATCGAGCGGGCCATCTTTTTATATTTTTCACTCTTAATTTTTTTTTTTACTTTTTTTTGCCACGTCAGCATTTGGGGTTGTATTTAATTATGATGAAAGTTGTTAAGGGAGGTAAATAAATACAAGTTAAGTTTAGTTGCCAAACTGGATTTTCATGCCAAGTTCAAGGGTTAAATGATGTCTTTTCTCTAATAAATATATACATTTTTCTATTTATTTTATTAAAAAATTTAATGTATTTGTCCAATCAAGAACTCTCATGTCCAAAAGATGAAAGTTGCGCAAATGAGGATGTTGAGATGGATGTGTGGGCTTACCCGAAGAGATAGGGTAAAAAAATGAAGATATTCGGGAAAAAGACTCACATGGCATAAGATGCGAAAGGCGAGACTAAGATGGTTCGTACATGTCCAACGGAGAGACATAGATGCCCCAGTGAGGAGATGTGAGAGGTTGTCAATGGAGGGCTGGAGGAGAGGTAGAGGTAGGCCGAAGAAGTATTGGGGAAAGTTGATCAGGCAGGACATGGCAAGTCTTGACTTACTGGCACATGACCTTAGATAGGGTGTGGAGATCGAGGATTAAGATAGAAGGCTAGTTGTGGGGTAGTAATATTTTCCTTCCCGTGATAGGATCGGTATTATTTTCGTCATTTTTACTTTAATATTCTCGGTTTCACATAGTTTCGTGTCCTTTGTTTTATGCTACTATACATTGTTTTATACTTCACTATTTTTATTTATACGTGATAGCAACTCTTTCCTTTTTTCGATCGCTTTATCATGGTCTTTTCGCTTTCCTTATTTCATTTTCATAATGCTTTGAATTGATTGTCCTTATTTGGCTTCCTTTTTTTTTTTTTTTTTTTTTTCTCGCCATGCTTTTTTTTTTTCCGAGAGTCTTTCTGAAACAATCTCCTTGCCTTCCAGGTGGAGGGTAAGATCCTCTGACACTTTACCCCCCGGACTCCGCTTTGTAGGATTTAACTAGGTATTATGTTGTTGTTGTATTTTATTAATTTATAAAATATTAAAAATTAAATACCCATTGGACTTATGCCACTGTAAGATATGTAAACGCCCGCCTTACGTCTACGTCTTTAAAACACTAGTAAGAATTATATATGTTGTACAATGTTCAAAAGGGACAAAGATGCAAGCTAAGCGAGTACATTTTTAGAAATATCATTTTGTTACGACATTAAGTCCACTTTTATGCTCGCGCATAAAAGATTCTCATAACTTGACTCTTTATAGTGAACAAATAGAGTCCCACCTAATTAATTGTATGAAAATTAGGAAACCAATTTTAAGGTATTTTTGTAAACCTTTTTAATACTAGAGAAAGGGTAAGGGTTCAGGTGATTCTCCGAGTAAGGTGTTAGACACCTCGGTATTAAGAGTCCGCACAATGTGGTTGACCTACGGTTCTAACATTTTATGTCCAAAAGAGTATTAACTTATTTGTAAAATGATGTTTAAGGTTATTTTTGAAAATTATTTTTAGCACTTTAATTACATCATTACTTCAACGAGTGAATCAACTCTTTCGGCTAATCCTGAAGAAATTATTCCCTTCAAATATGCACGACTTTTTGAGATTTTGAATTATGTGTATAATCCAACTTCTTAATCCATTAATGATTTCACTTGTTTATAACTCAAAGGATATGAAGGATCCCTATGTTATTTGGCAACAAGTGCTTTAACTTTGGTAAGAATTTCGCAAAACTGTTGCCCTTGGTTGCTTTGCCTATGATAAAAATGATAGTTCGACAAGAGTACTTTTGTAATCTTCAACAACTTAAAAACATTTGCTCGGATGAATTTGGGCCTTAAAATTTAAAGTGGAACTCACATTCAAAATGATATACGATTCTTTAGGCCTTAGCCAAACTTGCAACGGATCTGGACCATTTAAAGATGTTTGGTTGATGAAAGAAAGTGCCCTTTGATTTGATGCTCATTTAAACATTTCTGGAAAATTGATTTTGGGATATTAAAGTTTTGGATTCTTTTTATGAAAAAGGGTCAACTTACTGTTGCGTTAAAGTCGTTTGGCCCAAACTTCAACTCATTATTTGCCCATCATTTGTGAATGTTACAATAAAACTCTTTCTTGAAACGTAATATACCAATTTTGCTGAAACTTGTGTTCAATAAATTCTGACGACTTTGTTCCACACTTTCCTGCTTTGGGATTCATCTAAGTTAAGAAAAGAAAACTTAAAATGTTAGTCCAATGTTTTACAACACAAATGCACAAAAAATAGGTAAAGGTAAGACAATTCCCAGGATTGCCCTCGCTGGGGGTGGTCTTTAATTTTTGTCCTCAATTGGTAGTCTTTAACTTTGCTTCGCTAAAAATTCACTTAGTTTCGTGATTCGACCCCACTTCTATCAAAAATAAAAAATAAAAAAATGCATGAGTAGAATTTGGATTCGCAAGGTCAAGATAGTTAACCGTAGCTAAAACTCTTGCGAAAATATCTTAATAGAATATCATATGGGACAACTTTGAAGAAAGCCGTACTCCCATCAGCTTTCAAGTAAATAAAAAGTTAAGGCTAGTGACATCAGCTATCGGCTATTTATTGGCGGCGGGCGTAATTGAACCCACTTTATTAAAAGTAGGCTAAAGACAAAAATTAAAGACCACCAATTTGAAGGACAGAAATTAAAGACCACCCCAAATGAAGGGTAATCCACGCACAAAAAAAAGAAGGTAAAGGAAGAGTTAACTAAAGGTAAAGGAAGAGTTAACTAATTGGGCTTGGCCCAATCTGCTTCTCCGATCTACCGCTTGAGACTATTGGGTAACGAATGGGCTGACTCGATGAGATGCAGGAAGGGGCCGAGTCCAGTCGATTCCAAAGAGGAATTCTATGCAGCAAAAAATAAGAGAAATACGGATTGGTAAGTATCTTAATCAAATTGGACAGAAACATTACTCAAATCATGGTCTTAGGCTGAAGTTACTGTTTTATGGATATTATTACAAAGAATCACACAAAACATTAACTATTACTACAAAGCTGCACCAACGAGGTTCTAGCTGGAAACACCTAAAAATGAGATTGGTTTTGAGCTTTCAAGTTAAGCCGTTTGATCCTATATAAAAACGCGTACTCATCGTCGCGCCTCTTAAGATCCGCTATCTCTATGATTTGATCCTTCGTGGCTGAAAACGAAGAAGGCCAATTTGCTCTTGAACAGGGTTGGTCTGCTGCTTGACTTTCTTTAGACTTTATAATATAAGGCCCTTTTATGGGTGTTGACCCAAGTAGGCCTAGGCGGGTCACCTCTTAGAAAACGAAATATCTGGCTCTCCTACCCAAGTCCAACACGTTCACCGATATCGCGTGGATAAACTTCCCGAAAGCCTATGTTGAGTCGCTTCCCCCTTTCCTTCACCACCAGTTGAATGGAGAACCCCGGACGAGCACGTCCTCTGTCACCCCCCGCCCCTCTACGTTGAGATGCACCATGTTGATAGGAATCGGTCGTAATAAGTGGATTCCGATTCATGCAGTCCAGAGAACAATGAATATTTCCTAAAGATTTTATTAACATCATATAACCATTTTGTAGCAAGGAAAATACTGACAGTAACTACTAAAGGGAGAAAATATTACCGCAACCCATTCATGAAATTCTTTAGCATGCTAATAGCGTAGAAAAAACAGACCTTGGCCCTCAAATCCTAAGCTATGGTGTTCAACTAAAAAGAGGCAATTCAAAGTGTCTAAAACATATGTTCATATCAACATGGTACACCTCGTTTAAAGAAAATAATAAATCAGTTGGAAACAACACATTGGTTTTGAGACTTGGCAGATTTTAGAACACTGTTAAACAACAGTGTCAATATCTAAAATGAACTTGTCAATATCTAAAATGAACTTACAAGACCAGCTTGTTTGAAATACGGAAAGAAACTTGAACAATAAACCAAACCATTTCTAGCATTTAAAACAGGATTGGAAGGAAAGAAGCAAAGCTGAAAATAAACTAAACCCACATCTTTACACTTCTATCATTACTCAAACAGGGAATGAAAAATAGTCGGGAAACTAAACATAAGACGATCCGAGTCTAAAGGAACTAAAACAGAACAAGAAACCTCAATCCAAGTTCATGTTCTAACATATGAGAAAGGAGAAAACTAATTATTCAATTCAAACACATTTAAACTAAACTCTCTACACTAATGACAGAGCAGAAAAATGATAAAGCAATAAGCTCTCATGAATCTGAAACTTAAACCGGAGGTAAATTTTATCTTTAGACTGAATAAGGTGATCTGAGGACATATCATTAATTTCTAATATATGAACAAGTCACTCTAGCAAAACAAAACACAAAGGGAATCATATTTGCTCGTATCTAAAGCCAAATCTCCAACTTACACCACATTACTGAAGCTTGTTAGTTGATTAGACCAGAAAATTTAAAAACAAGCAACTTGTTAGTTGATTAGACCAGAAACAGGAGTGATACTAGACTGGTATTAAACAACAAGAAGAAGAAAAGAATTGAAATGTTATCGAACACTTAATCCGCTAAACCGAACCCAAAGCATCGAATAATTTTCATTGGTCTATAACTAGACTAATCCCGAAACAGACCAAAAAGATCAATTCATGCAAGAAACAAATTCTCATGCCTCGAATTAACTTGCAAATGAAATAAATCTAAGTTACTCGGACTCTCCTAAAATGTCATCGGGTGCGTATCCGATCCTTCAAAAGTGGTGTATTTTTGGAGGATCAACACGGATGGGACAACACTTTTGAAAAGTCCGAGTAACTTAGAAATAAATAAGTAACTACATAACACCACTGTTGGAATAAACTACAAACCATTAAACTTAACGCACAGGATTAAACTAAACTGATCTAGTTATATAATTAAAAATACAGAGAACTAAAAATGAAATAAAACTAAGGCGAGGATAGAAATTTCCTGTTGTGGAGCAGCGACTGGGATGACGAGAGCGAAAATGCTTCCTTTCACCCACGATTTGAACACTTCACTTTGAGCCAATGCAATAAATTATAGTGAGTAAAGGGAAGTTAGATTTTTTGGAAGAAACTTCAACAAAACCAAACAACTTGGAGGCTTGGGATCGAAATTCCCTTTAGGCCAAAACTTTCAAGTGTTATCGTATTTGAATCCCCCAAAAAACTGTGGTCTGGAATGTGGGAAGGGGTTCTATACAACCCCAAAATAATCTGGGATTTGAGTTAATTATCAACGATGTGGGAACAACTGAGAGGTTAGGACGTTAGGGATCGTTTGGGGTTATTGTGTGTTTGAGATGAAAATAAGCGGAGAAAATAAGTGTCTGGTATGGAGGAAAACATTTTCCAATGCTTTTTAATTTTCTCATTTTTGGTTGGGTAAAATATTTTGAAAAATATTTTTTTAAAACAAATTTAAATCTAAGAAAATCTACTTCCTTAATGAAGAAGTAGAAAACGAGTTCCACAAGTAGCATTCTGAAGTTTATTATCTCCTCCACACCACTCCAACACCCCCAAACCCCTACTCCCCTCGACCCGACACCCCACATACCCCTCGAACCCCCACTCCCCACCCCTTACACACCCAAACTACCACCACCCCACCACTTAACCACTCCCTCCTACCTCCACCCCCACCACCACCCATTACTCCTCCCCAGCTCCCACCACCTACCCCCGGCCCCCCTACCTCTCACCCCTACCACCACCACCTTATCTCTCTAACTTTGCAAAATTAGACACTTTGTGAAAGTAGTAACTTTCAAAAATATCAACTTTACAAAAGTAGCCACTTTGTTAAAAATATTATTGCGAAAAGTAGCTTCTTTTAAAAAATAATCGTTTTGGCAAAGTAGTCACTTAAGAAAATAGTCACTTTTAGAAAATAGCCACTTTGTAAAAGTAGATACTTTTAAAACTAGTCACTTTTTTAAAGTAGTCAATATTTTTGAAAGTAGTCAATTTTCAAAAATAGTCATTTTATGAAAGTAGTTACTTTTAAAAACTACTTATTTTGCAAAAGTAACCATTTTTTAAAATAGCCTCTTTGTGAAAGTATTAAAATAATCATTTTTGCAATGTACCCTTTCTAAGATAGTGGCCACTTATGTAAATTGTAAAGTAACCATTGTTTAAAAGTGACACAAAATATGAAATTTTTTTTTTGTTATTTTTGCAAATTTGCATTTTCGGTCGTTATGCAATAAATATATTTTTGCAAAAATAGCCATTTTTATGTCACTTATAAAAAAATGGCCAATTTACATAAAATAGCCATATTTTGTGTCACTTTTAAACAATGGCTAGTTTACAAGCATAGTCACTTTTTTGGATTGTCTTTCAAAGTGCAAAGTAGTCCTTTTTTGGTTGTCTTAGAAAAAGGCCACTTGCAAAAGTATGCAGATATTTGGTTATCTGATAAAAATAGCCACTTTATGAAAGTAGCATCTTTTCAAAATGCGTGGAGGTGGTAGTAGGGAAGGTTGGATTTGTGGGGGGTGGGGGTGGGGTGTGTAGGAGGTGAGAGGTAGTGAATTGGGTGGTTGGAGATACGTGTGGTTAGGAGGTTGGATTAGTATTTCCGTCAAACCAAACATTAAAAAATGTTTTGTGGAAAATATTTTCCTCGTCCAACCAAACACAAGAAAATAAGTAGGATAATCACTTATTTTCCAATAAATCATTTTCCATCATCCCAAACACACCCTTAATTCGCCACTTTGACACGTCATCGGCGAGTGTATTATACTCACTTTACATATTTGGCTAATCGTAAAAAAAGTATCTAATTGAAACAAATTTCGAGTAGTGTAAGTGCTCAATAGGAACACTTTTAAGCTCAGGTGTCTAAGTGAAAGATCGTGTCAACACAAGTGTCTCCGGATGGGTTCAACCATTATTTTGGATAGTCAAACTGTAAGAATGAATTATTCATTTTAGTGTTACATCGATGAGGATATACAACACTTCCTCTGTGTATATTTTGATCCATCATAATATATCCCCTCGAGAGAACCTTTGATAAAAAAAAAAAAAAAATTATGCATACGTGCATGCATACATACATACGTATATTATACATAATGTAACATGAGGAAGAAAATTAAGCATACACACATACATAATGTAACTTGAGGTAGCACAATTAAGAATGTAAAACATTGAATGTACCTCTTTAACTTTACTGATTCTTCTTTCCTTGTTCCTCTTGCTTGTCCTGAAGGATGAGAGGGTGACAGCTTATATATAATACTAGACGGCCTATGCCCGTGCTGCGCACGGGTCCAACACTTTAGATTATAGTGCATCTATGTATATGTAGTTGTGTTTGGATAGTGATTATATATATATATATATATTCAAAATACGATTAATATAACATTGTAGTTTGTGCTCCGTATCTAAAACTTTATTATGTTAATGTTTGCTACGAATACAAAATCGGTAAATTTATTAATATTTTTTAAAAGAGAAGACCTGTTTAAAAAGAAACTATTTTCCTCTCTTTGAGATAAAATAATAGCAATATTTAAGCATCAGTTGATACTTTCAATTTTAATTCGATTAATTTAAAGGTATAAAATACTTCTTATTTTTTTATCAAATTTTGATTTGGATAATTTTAATTCAAATTATTAAATTAATTTTACATGTTTAAAACGAAACAAAGTAGAAATTGATTTTCTATTTAAACGAAGAAATACTATTTTTTAATTTTTGGTAAATATTCTCGGTTTAGCTCATTACTTGTTATGTTGTCTTTTGTATGGTTTTTTAAGAAAACGTCGATTAGAATTATAATTTGACATTTACCTTATTCATTATTTGCTCTCCATTTGATATATTTTTTTACGACATTAATCTCTTTTCACATTTATTAGAGTAAGAATAAAAATAAAAAAGTAATTAAAAGTAATTAAATTCTATCTTATTTTAAAATATAAATATTTTAAGTATATTTATTTTAGTAAACATAACAAATAAATGACATAGCGGAATAGAAAAAAAAGAAAAGAAAGAAAATTGTATGGTTTGACTACTTAACCATTTGAAGAAAAGCAATTTCATTTGCTCCCACTAATGGATTGATACGCACGTGGCAATGAATCCATCATTATTGACTTAATGAGATACTTTAGAAATTATATGAATATTGTTTGATTTTTTAATATGGGGTGCACCTTTTTTTTTGGACATTATTAATTTGCACTATTTTTATGCATATATATATATATATATATACTATGTTCAAAATACGATTAATATAACATTGTAGTTTGTGCTCCGTATCTAAAACTTTATTATATTAGTGTTTGCTACGAATACAAAGTCTGCACTTTTTTTTTTTAACATTATATTTTTTTTTTAATATGGGGTTCACTTTTTTTTTTTTAGATATTGCTTGATTTTGTTAATATGGGGTCCATTTTTTTTTTCTCATGAGTTCGGAGATGGTGAGTTCCACTTTTTTTGTATTGCTCGGTGTCATTTAGTATGGGGCCCACACCTTTTTTTTTTAAGGGACAACGGACGACGAAGCATGGGTCTAAACCCATGCTTTATATGGTTTCTTCTTTTTTTTTTTATTTTTTTATTTTTTATATTGCTTGGTGTTGTTTAGTATGGGGCCTACCCTTTATATATATATATATATATATATATATATATATATATATATATATATATATATATATATATATATATATATATATATATATATATATTAAAACACGATTAATATAACATTGTAGTTTGTGCTCCGTATCTAAAACTTTATTATATTAGTGTTTGCTATGAATACAAAGTTTACACTTTTTTTTACATTGTTTGTTTTTTTAATATGGGATTCACTTTTTTTTTATATTGCTTGATTTTGTTAATACGGGATCCACCTTTTTTTTTTTCCCGTGAGTTTGGAGATGGTTGGTTTCACTTTTTTTTTTTTAATATTGGTTGGTGTTAATATGGGGACCACACTTTTTTTTTTTAATGCTTACGGACGACGAAGCATGGGCTTTAACCCATGCTTCTATATAGTAGTAATGAATGATACTACTAACAAAGTTGAAAGTCCTTTATAACAAAAAAAGACAATTAAAATTCTCAGTAATTTATTATCATAAGTAGAGGTGGGAATTTGAGCTCATATTTAGAAAATTAGCCCATTTTACCCACATGTTAGTAAGTTGAGTCACTCATATTTCAGGTGGATAAATATAGGCTTCAAGTCTCTCTTTAACCCATAAAAATATGGGCAAATATGGGTAAAATATGGATATCCATATAAGAACACACTAGACCCAATAACAACTCATTTTGAAAATAAGAAATTTCTTTCTTACCTCCCACCCCACCACCCACCCCGCCATGCCCCCCACCCCCACACACTTTTTTAATTTCATATAATATACTTTATTTTTCTTTTATAAAAAGCTTATAAAAAAGGAGAATTTTTTTCTCTTACTGTTACACCTTGGCAATTTCATGTCGTTGCGTCGTGAATAAGCTGACGTCAGTTTAAGGCAAATATGAGACCTTTACGATTACAAGAGGGTGATTGGCAACTTTAATGTGTATACGATAAGATGTTTAAGTTATAGGACTTGGTGGAACTAGGTTCGTCCAAGGAAATGGAATAAAAGCTATGGTTGGGAAGGATTTCATGGTTATCGAACTAACGAATATTTAGTAAGGTCTTGAGGACGAGTTATAATGTCCGTTAGATCGTTAAGGAAGTGTTACACAAGTACCAAGAAGGTTCCCCAAGGATTCGAGACCAAACGAAGCGACGAGAACGAATTCGGAAAAATTGGGGATTATACGGTCATATATACGGACCGTATATTTTATACGGCCCGTATACCTGACCATAGAACCCTTCCAGTGAAGGGTGATTTTCTGGAGGAAACATACGGTCCAATATACGGACCGTATAAATTGTACGGTCGGTATAGTGAACCGTATATTTCAGGTCGGGTCCGAGTTCAATTTTTATATAGGCACGGTTTCCTCTTCTTTTTCTCACTTCTCACTTCTCCAACCTTCCTAAAACCTCTAGAAACTTCTCCATCTCACACTAACACATATCCAAGAAGGGAAATCAAAGATCAAACATCAAGAATTGTAGAATCAAAGGTGTGGATGCTCTCTAGGGTTGAGAGAAATTAAGAATCTCTTCGGTATTGGAGTTGAGTTTTTCTTAAGAGGAGTCCTCTCATTCAAAAGACTATCTCTACACAAACAAAGGTGAGTTTTACAATTATTTCATGTTAGTAATGGTGTTGAGTAGTTGAAGAACTTGTATTAGGAACAAGCATGGAATATGAGTTTAAGTATGCAAATAATGGTATGTTGGTTTGAAAGGTAGTTGAGTTATAATTTATGGTATAATATGAGTATAATCTTGTCATGAATGGCACTAATGATGTTGAGGAAGTATTATGCGAATGATAAACATGATGTTGTATTATAGTTGTGGTTGTGGAGGACCTTGGAGATGAGTTTGGAAATTGAATAATATCTAGCCAAGGGAATTTACGTGTTATGATATTATGGGCGTTGTTGTGATGTTTGGGAGCTGTTTTAGTATATGAGGAAAGGTTGTCAAAAACAAAGGAAATGCTACCCAATTTTCGTTAGCCTTAGTCGCTTTAGTTTAAGCTTAAGCATACTTCCAAAAATCTAATTCTCGTGCGAACCCTTTTGTGTGTAGAATTGTGAGCCCGAAAGGAGAGCTCTTAGTCGACATCGTTAAGGAGATATAAAGGTATGTAAGGCTATCCCCTTTCTTTCAAGGGCATGACTCTTGTTTTATAATTTCTTTCCTATACTTCCGTGACCTTCTTATATCCCTAAGAAAGGAAGTTAAAGATCTCCAAGAACTTCTTATGAGACATGTTTAATGACACTGATGATGATAATGATGTTTCATGATGTTGATATTCCTATGCTTATGATTTTCACTGATGCTATTCTTCGTTGTTTTTTCACCTCATGATATTAGTTTCGTCGAGGTGAGGCATATCGCCTATGATGACGCCATAATGTAATCGGAGGTTCACGACCTTACGTCACTCCGATAGAGCGCATTTTATTTTGGCTCTCATGCATGCAAATTATGCTATGATGTATTTATATATATATATATATATATATATGGGGTTATGGGAAAGGTGAGGCGCTATAGACGCATAGCCACCTGATCAGTTGGTATATTATGATATCATCCCGGATGCGGGATATATGGGTAATGGATCGGGCCATTCGTTTCGTGGCAATATATTGATATATGATAAAATATGGATCGGGCTGCACGTTCCGCAGCAACATATGATATGATGATGTTGTTTTATAAGCTTGCATGCATGATTCCGCCCTAAGAGGCAAGCAGTCACAAGTTATTTCTTTGTCTTGTATCCTCTTGCTTCCTTGTTATTTTATGATGCATGCCTTACATACTCAGTACATTGCTCGTACTGACGTCCTATTCTTCTTGGACGCTGTGTTCATGCCCACAGGTAGACAGGGAGACGACCCAACTTCCTAGGAGGCAGATCAGCATGCACAGGAGCACTTCCATATTCCGGAGGTGCAGCTTTGATATATTCTTTTGTGTACATACTTGGGTATGGCGGGTTCCTGTCCCGTCTTTGAGATTTCAGTATCCCAGTTAGAGGCTCGTGGATACTCATGTGTGGGTAGTAGAAGTTATGTGACCCTCATTGTATATTCTGTATCTTATTCTTTTGCCGCCGCGAGGGGCTTATATATATATTTATATATATATATATATATATATATATATATATATATATATATATATATATATCTATGTATATATATGTATATATATATGTTTGTATATATATATATATATGTTTTATGGAGCAACTTATAAGTAGTTGTAGCAGGCATCATCTTGGAGAATATATGAGTACAAGTTAAGCATGTTAGCAGTACGATGTGTGGTGCTCGGTAGTCAGCTCCGGGTACCCGTCATGGCCCACTAGGCGGGTCGTGACACTTACCTCCCACTCCGATCCCTACCCCCACCCCCACCCCCACCATTTCCTCTCCCAAAATTCAATTTTGATATATTTTACCTTTATAAAATTCCACCCCACCCCTCCATAACCCCACCCCACCCCTCTCCTCGACCCCCCCCCCAAAAAAAAATCAATTTCAAATATTTTACTTTTATAAAAGTTTTATAAAAAATGAAAAAAAATTCTTACCCCCGCCCCCACCCCCTCCACGACCCCCCTTTCCCCCACCCCTCCAAATTTCAATTTTCATATATTACTTCTGTCATACCTCATAGTCGTGTACGTGAAATCTACTGGGCAGTAGTTGGTTAAGTCTAGACGTGGCGCATTCATCTCATGGTTACGAGAGTTTGACTTCATATGATAATCTATGGAAGACAAGCAAATCAAGGAAATTAAGTTTGTCGAAAAACTTGAAATAGGATTTTGAGTCAACTTTGGAGGGGCATATCTCCATGTGTATTAGGAGTTTTAAGGCGTTTCAAAATCCTAAAATGAAGTTCGTCAAGTCTAGGTTATAATGAAACAAACCGCTCGTCGATAGAATATTGGAGTAGAGAATTATAGACATTACAAACTGAGCTGGTAAAGCAGAAACAGAACTGCTACAATACTGCTACAGCCCCTATATAAAGGGTGCATACCTCATTTTTTTTCATCCAAAACCCTCCAAAAATTTCCAGAAAATTCAGCTCCAAAAGGCTTTCCAATATTACACAAAAGTGAGGATTTTGAGCAAAATTCAAGCTCCGGAGTACTAATCGAAGACCGAACAACTTGTAGTCGCGATTATCATATCGTTTTGTGTTAGAGTTAGCTTGGGAACAAGTGATTATTGAAGATCTTGCCACTTTAGTAAAAATAAGGTATGAATCCCTGAATTTCTTCCTTTATTAACCTTGATCAAGGAATAGTTGTAAGAATAAAAGTCATAGTTTGTTGTGTTGAGGTTCTTGGCTTATGGATGAAGTTTGAAGAGAAAATTGTATGAAAAATATATATAATTGTCTTGTGGAATGTTGAGGATGTTGTTGTTAATGTTGTTGGTATTGTTTGGAAGTTGTTTTAGCATTTGGAGGAAGTCGACGATATAGGGGAGGTGCTGCCCAAATTTTCGTAACCTAAATTTAGTCTTCCATAATTAGTACTTATGAGTTGATGGAAAGGCGATGGAAATATGATTAATGATATATTTCTCGATATATATATAGGCTCGGAAGGGCAAGCCTCGATATAAGGAATTCTTTAAGTGGTGGCTCGAGCAGTAAGGTATGTAAGGTCTTTGTTTCTCCTGAAACGAATCCAATTAGTACATAAACACGAGCGTTCCATAACAAATTCCATTTCATTCTTATGCTTTGTATTTTCAATCTTAAGGTTTTATCGTTTGATTGCTTTTAAGACATCATTTCACTCATCGTCATCGATTAATCCTTTGGACTTGATATGAATTTCATAAACTATTCGGGGGTTAACGACCTTATGTCACCTAGAAAGGCCAAGAATCGTATCCTTGATTTCTCATTCAAAACCAGCCCTGGAAACCATCAAGCCATTGAAGGGAAAACTGTAGTCCGGCGGAAAGGCTCAGACCGCGCTTTTTCCTTTCCGCATCGCGGAAGGAAAGAGACGGAAGCCCTCGAACCTTGCGGAAGGAAAGCGGAACTCTCTGTGATCTTTTGTTTTCAGTTCGTCCCAATAATGGTATATACGTATATATAATGTATTGCACTATTTTACTACACCGTGCCGCACTAGGTCGGCCGGGCATGGCGCGTATGTGCACGCCAATCGGGCGGTGGGCATGTTATGATATTTCCCCGGATGCGGGAGGCCCGGACGCGGGCTAATGATGATAACACCGAGCCCATGTGGTCGGGCATGATTTTACATATATGACAAGGCCCGAGCCCACGGGCCGGCATGGATACTATCTATTACATACGGATATATATATATATATATATATATATATATATATATATATATATATATATATATATATATACACACACACATATATATGAGCATACAAATGATTTTATCATGCATTGCATTTTATTGCCATTTCCGGATGTTCGGTTTCTTTTGCCTATATTAATGTCACATTTTATCTTAATTATGTTGTTTCCTTCTGCCTTACATACTCGCACTTTTATCCGTACCGACGTCCACATTCCGGACGTTGCATTTCGTGCTGCGTACTCTGACATTTATCGAGGAGCAACCCCGATAGGGACTCTCCGTATCCGGCCCCAGGTTAGCAAGTGCCACTACTCCGGGCTTGCTTTCTTTTTGGGTACTTCTCCCGTTAGTTTTAATAAATGTATATAAGTATGCTCTTGGGAGGCTCTGTGGACGTTGTAGGATATGTAATTATTATGTGTGGCCTTGTCGGCCTTGTTATGGCTTCTTGATATGTTTCTAATAGCCTTGTCGGCTTTATAATATACTTTATGTGTAGCGACCTTGCCGGTCACTTACGTACATGTGTGTTGAATTATTAAGTATTTTTCTATGTTGCCTTCCCTTTCCGCGAGCAAATATTCTTTGAGTTACGCACGCGAAGTCAAGTAGCGGTTAGAGTCGTGGGACTTGACCTACGGTGGGAGCCCCGTCATACCCTCATCGGGGTGTGACAAATTGATCGGTCAGACGATTCGATCCCCTAGGGATGTCCATGAGCCGTGTCAAGTAGAGTCCTGGTTATCGATATGTCGTGCACCATATCTATAGCCAAGAGGCTACAGGGCATTTAGGAAGATACTTTTTGTTATACCCTATTTTAACCTAAGTCAAAATAGTTTACAACATCTAGTAATTCGGGGTTAATTAAGTTAAGAGTCGCCACCTAATTATTTACGGTGAATTAGGGCACCTAAGGTTAATTAAAGTAATTATCTAAAGTTGATTTTTTATTTTTAAAGTCTACGAAACCAAATGATTCTAGAACGGGTTCAATTAGTCTAAAGGGAAGGTATTAGGCACCACTTAAGACCCATTAACAATGGTTAACCGACCGGACTTATGATTAGTTAGGCTAAGGGTAAATGTAATATTATAGAAAATAAAATAGTTTGTAAATATTGTTAAGGTTATAATAGAAATATAGTGATGCTATTAAAATAAGATTTGTAGAAAATTATAATTTTTTGCGTAAAAAGTTTAGTCATAAATAAGCCGAAAAAAAGGTGTACAATTGTGCAACATTTATATATATTTGAGGAAAATAAGTCATACGATATAAAAAATTAAGAGAGTCATTATACAATTAACATTAGTAAGACTTAAAATTATACGATATTAAAATATGTATTAAATAGTCAGAAATTTGAGGGGATTTTAATATCTAAAATGATTCAAGCCTTTACTATTAAAAGAGAAATATTATGAAGTCATCATGATTTATTTGAAAGGCATGGTTATTATTTAACCTTTGGCGTCCTTTAGGAAATCATCTCGTGTAATCCAAAATGTTGTAGATACTAACATTCAAATTCATTCTAAGTCTTCATGATCCTACTTAATCTTCCAAAAACTAGAATTCCTACAAACCCCGCCAAGACCCGTCTAAGTCAAAAAGATAAAATGTTAGTCGTATAATACAAATCAAACACACACAATAATTAAAAGAGCAAATATAACTAAATGGGCTTAGCCCATTTAAGCACGGCGACAATTTTCTTTCGTCACGTAGGCTTTGGCCCAAGAATCCCATATACATCGCGGGTTGGGGCCGACTCGAGAAGAAGATTTCGTTGGCTTTGGCCCAACACCGAATGTGGAAGATGACGAGTCCCTCGGACTCGCGCGCGAGATGGTCATGCACAAAACAAAAGAAAAAAAGATTAGTATATAATCAATGAATAAGAGTAGACACGTAAGATATAAGCCCAAGTAGATCAAGAAGTTGTATGCTTCGCTTAATCCACGATATATGCTTTATGTATTTAAAATACTACATACGTTACTTTAAGATAGTGTAAAAACACATTCCAAATCAAAAACGATTTTCAAACATAAAAAATAAAAAAAAAGATTAATCCCACAAGACTCTTTAAAATATGGTATTTCAACATCTGCACAAAATGAACTTCTTACTTGCTAGCATAATGATAGAGGGGAAATACAAAGACCAAGTAAATAAATACGTACACCGTAGGCAGCCACAAGCAACAACAAGTGTGGCAATAAATGGCAATACTCCTCCATTCCAAAGTACAACAGAAACTCAACTTCAGCAGCAATAAATTCCAGCAAAATGCAATAAGAGATTCATTGAAAACATAGCAACTAAAGGTACAGCCAACTATTGGCCAAAATGTAACAGCAAATGGCCAAAGATGCAGCAGTGAATGGCCGAATGATGCAGCAGCTGGCTGCTTTAAGATGTAGCAACATGTAACAACAAATGATAGCGTCTTGATCATAATAGTGATTCACTCGACAACATAGCAGCCACCAAAAATGAAACAGCAGAAGGTTTAAATCTACTCAGGTGTGAAACTTATAACAACAAACTATAGTAGTAGCCATTCTCATAATAAGGTAGCATGTTAATCAAAACAGTCAGTAATGGACATTAAATGCAAACAGGAACTGTCAACGACTCCCGTAAATGTACATTCTTGAAATGGAAATCATTTAATACGAAAGTCACAACTGCTCATGGCAAAGAAAATCCCAAACCGTAGCTTCTACGAAGTTTAAAGAGATGCTCTTTTCTTTTCCTTTTTTTTCTTCTTTGGTAACAATCAAACAAAGAGTCTAATGTATCGAATCTGGTATATTTTTATTTAGGATACTAGCAATTAACGACATATAGGTCTAGAAATTGATATACTTAGCGTCTAGCTGTCTAATCAACTAGCATACTTAAACAATTTAAAACTCGGCTTAAGATGAAATATCGTGAGTCTCAAAACATAGCATTCCTTAAACTAATATAGAAGATAATTCTAATGATATCAACACTATTTCTTAGATCTTAATGTCGAGATTATATGAACAGACTCTGAACCAGAACTTCGACAAGATATTTTGACATAAGTGATAGGCTACCACATCTTTTAAGATTGGACATAGTTAAATTATCACGTATATACTGGTGTTCAAATAAAGTTAGGTAATATCATTCGAGAGTAGTCAAGCCGTTATTATTAAGTTTCTATAACCAAGCGTCATTTTACTAAGAGGGTAAGCAACTAAACAACGATTCGGATATCAACTAGGAGGTGTTCAAATATTGCCACATTCATGCCAACAAATTATCCCTTTAAATCTGATATTCAACTAGACACATATCAATACATTAAGGCTAAGCTAACCAACTAATTTATATGCTAAACATCTATGAACCTATACAAGCCGGATCTAAACAGAAACTGGCACAGTTATCTATTAATATTAACAAACATCCAACCAACCGAACAGCTAACTATCGGACAAATGAAACACATTAACATATGAAACAAACAAGAAAATACATAAGCTACTAATAAACAGATAACGAAGGGAGATTTGCTGACCTGTCGTGGGTACAGTGAAGTGGGGCGTCGACGGCACGGATTTACGCTCGAACCTCGAACGAACCCTTTGTCGTGGCTAAATTTTTACCGGAAAAAGAAAACAAGTTTTGAAAATAGTTGGGTCTCTCTAAAAACGCCGCAAAAAAATGGCCCCCTCAAACTAGTCTTGCTCGTTTGTATTTATGCATCAAGATAGGGTTTCCACCCTTTTTGGGCGGAATTCGAATTTGATTCTTTCTTTGAAATCGAAAATGAACCGTTGAGAATCTGAGCAACGTTCACGTGACTCAGATTCGATCTTTCCGAAGATGGTTTGACCATTCTGTTTTTTTGAAGATCTGTTGCATCTTGGAGCGAAAATGGGAAATCTTTTTCCATTTCAACGACAGGACAAAGGAGTGAGGATAAAATTTGCGTCATGGTGGAACTGACGTAACCGTGGTTAAAGGAGATTGTTTTGTACCCAAAAATGGTGAGGGAGAGTGACGAAGGGCAAGGGAGAGAGGGTATTGCACGAAAACAGGTGGCACAGATCGCCATTATTTGAAAAAGCCGAACCTTTGCTAAGAACGAAAATGAGAAGAGAAGTCGCGTTCGGGTCAAGTGGAAATGAAAGAATCATACCTAATGGTCCCCTTTTAGATGTGTGGGCCTGGTAAGACATTATTGGGCTGGCCGAGTAAGTTGTGAAATGGGTAATGGGAATTGGGTTGAAATGTTGGTCCGAAAATACTATTTTTTGGCTTCTAATTTGACAACTAGTATAATATATACTATGTGAAATTGAATAGTAATTAGTAAATGATTTAACAAAGTAAAAATTAATTTAACGAGTACAAATCCTAAAATGAACGATGACGGGTCATTTAAAAATTTGTGATAAAGTACGCTAGTAATGTTTGAAAAATAAAAGTAAATAAAATAAAGTATTTAGCTCGGCCGATAAATTTAGAGCCCGAGTATATAAAATTAAACGAAGGAAGGACAAAATTGGGTGTCAACACTTTTCTTCATGATCTAGGTCGTGCGATAGAGCCAAGTTAAGAATGCAACTATCTAATCTTTCCGTGTTTAACTTTCAGCAATGCCTCCGAGAAAAAGGTTAGCGAGGGGGCCCCAAAGGCGGGCCCCCAGCATCCCCCACGGGAGGGAAGCAGGCTCGAGCCTACTCCATTCTACCTCTCCCATCGGGTGTAGGAGAGCAAGATGGGGGCCGGGCCCTTTGGGTCCCCCCCCCTCCCCCCCCCCCCAACCGGGGGCCCCCCCCGGGCGCGGCC
>NW_026715064.1:0-35340 GCF_029784015.1 Lycium ferocissimum | reverse complement strand
ATATCGATGGTTCGATTTCAAATTGGTAATTCATTTTATACTAAATTATGGACAATCCTGACAATAAAAGCATCTAGATTAAAGTAAAAATTACTCAAAATTCATCTTGGACTAGGTTCATGTCCCTCCCATTGACTTCCTCATATGTTTGAAAAAATTCCCAATTGCGATGTGGAGTCTCATGTCCTTATGTACTTAGCTTGAAAGATATTCTTAAATTTATTTTTTCCTTTTTTAATTCTATCCGTTCAATGTATTTTTTCAAAGGAGAAGCCAAAAAGAGTTCAATTAAAATAAATAAGACAAGGTTTCAGTTTTAATTCAACACTTGACTACACAATTTGTCAGTGATGTGGGCCATTTCTCGTTTCCCTATCTTAATTAGGAAGAAATTCGTGTTCACACTTGCACCACTTCACTATCTAAGCAAATTGGCATTGAACCAAAGAAATTAAGGAAGTGCTATTGGACAGAAACGCTTGGGCAGAAAATGAGGTCTTATATGCCTTTAACAGCTCAAAGATGGTTAATTAACCTTCACCAACTTAACATCCAAACAAAGGTTAATTTTAACCTTCACGGCACTCAAGACAAATCAATCTTAAGCACGCTTAAGATACAGTTGCACTGATCGAGGTAACTTTTCTTCTTTTCTATACTTTGTTATACGTATAGGAATTCAATATGTATACGTATAAAAAAAGTAGAAAATTTTTCCCTCCATTTTCAGTTGACTCTTCATATAAAAGATTAAAAAAACCTCAATCACAAAAAAGATGAAAAAAAAAAAAACTAAGAAGACACACGATCACACAAACTCTGTCGCCATAACCTCTATTGTGTTAAACATTCTTACTTAAAAATGAACCCCAATCAAGATAACCAATTTGATCCTATTAGGTTTACGTTATACAAGCATCTAGGATTGACATCAGAAGACAACTTGATCAATGAAGATAATGAGATTAATTCAGTTGGCAAATAATGAGATCAATGAAGATAATGAGATTAATTCAGTTGCTGGAGAAGATGAACAAAATTCTACTGGAGAAGATGACGAGATTAATACCGATTCAATTGGTAATCACCATGGAGATTGCGGAGAGCGTGAAGAAATGGAGCGAGTGTATTCTAATAAGGAAATACTATTAGATCCAAAAAGTGGTATGATATTCAAATCTGCTGAATCGTTGTTTGAAAAACCATGCTAAAATGAGAGGGTTTTGTGCGGTGAAAAGACAATGAAAAGTCGTTAGTATGCTTATTTTACTTGTGACAAGTCCAGGAAACCAACTAAGCAAAAATACACCAAGAGGGTTGGATGTCAGGCTAGAGTTAATGCTGTTAAACGTACAAATGGTTCCTGGATGGTGACTAAGGTATGTAGTGACCATATTCATCAATTGAACTCTAGCCTGTCGCGGTATATGACTGGACACAGACTATTAGCAACTCTATCAAGAGGATTCTTGAAGCTAATGACAGAGCTAGCTTCAGATCTTGTAAGAGCGTGAGACTTTTGGAGGTTCAATTTAATGGGCTGGAGAATATGGGTTGTACCCCCAAGGTACTATAGAAATTATATTGAATAGGCCAAGAGGTTGGAATTGCTAGCAAGTGATGCAAATGCTTTATGCAAATTCTTTTGTGACATGCAGACAAAGGATAATGAATTTTTATACTCTAGGAAAATGGATAGTGTTAATAGGATTAAAAGTGTCGTATGGGTTCACTCCCACTGTAACCCTATTTTCTAACCGACAAACCGAATCAATAACATATGAAACCGAACCGAACTGACCAATAAGCAGTGCTAGTTTGGACTCTGTTTTCGATTATTGAAATTGAGGTTTAGATGATTATTGAGTTTTAGGTTGGCCCAAGCTTAGGAATTGTTGGGTGCTGCTACTACGATTTAGGTGATTAGATTGTGATTTTTTTTATTTTTTTTTTTTTAGTTTTTCAATTTGGGCAATTTGGCAATTGGAAGTGGCTTGTGGTCACAATTTTTTGTAAATTCAAATTGGTTTTCTACAAAAATTATCGGAGAAACCTAATCTCCAATAGTTTTTATATATGCTCTATTGTTTTACTTTCGTTCATAGTTTGATTTTACATAAAGTTTAATAAAGAAATGAAGACTTTTACGGTTTTTGATCATATATATGCTATAATAATTGTGTAATTATAAATTTTTTGAAACTTGTGATTTTAAATATATCATACTCAGTATTTATGTGACTATAAAAAAAAATTTCACTAAAAAAATAAGAATGTGTCAACTCTATTTGGAACGAACTAATTAGGAAACAGTGCCAAATATTTGGGCTCGTTTGGTATGAGGGATGGGGATAAATAGTCCCAGGATTATATTTGATGAGATGATTTTATCCCACGTTTGGTTGGGATAAAATCGTAGTATTACTAATTTCGGGATTAGTTATCTCGGGATTGTAGTGTTATTTTATCCCTGTGGGAGGATGGAATAACTAATCCGGGGATAACTAATCTCATGATAAGTTATCCTGCGATAACTTGTTTCCAACCAAACGACCCCAAAGAGTATTAGTTAAGGAAATAAACAACCAGTTCATTATCTACTTTATAGTTCTTGTTTTTTTGGATAAAGTTATTTGGTATTTTTTCTGTAAAAGTTGGAGCAAGTTTTACTATCCTTGGGCTTCAAGTTATGTACATGAAATCTTAAAGGTGTTTGTAACAGTTAAATAAAACAAAAAATATTGAGAGCATTGTTCTGACGTAGAAATACGTTTTATGGTGACGAAACATAACTGAGGTAATGCTATTAAAATAGTTTGTGTTAATTTTTAATATTATATTCCTTAATAAAAAAAATGTAAACTACTAAAATAAATCGTTTTAATTTATTCCCTCATGTGTATGAACAAGACCAGTTAAAGTAGTCCAACATTCTGTTCGCACAACCCCACATATTGTTTCCGTCTTTTAGTGGTGAGTAGTTTATTCCTCAAGCTTGGGGATTAGGGATATTCTCTTTAAGGCTCGTTTGGTTGGAAACAATCCTATGGATTAGTTATTTCACCCAGCGCGTGATAAAAACACTCTAATCTCGGACATTATTATCTCAGCTTTTTTTCCAACCAAACGTGAGATAAGGCGGTACTAATTTTTATCCCAGGACTATTTTTCTCTATCCATCATACCAAACGAGCCCAAAAATCTTATCCAAGAATTGAGCTTGAGAGTTATAATTACATTAGAAGAAAAAATAATAAAAGGTTGGGGGCCAGGACGGTAAAGGCAGCTGGCTTTTATTTCCAAAAGAATGTAAATGTACGTAGAGTAAGACTTCCTTCTATTTACTTTGCTCTTACTTATTTGACACTTCCCTTTAAGAAGTTACTATTTATTAAGTTTTTTTTTTTTTTTGCTAATTATACTTTGAAAATTTAAATTTGACTATTATTACTTTATATAGTTATAGGATGATAAAGATAATATTAGAAGAAAATAATAAATTTCACTTACTTGCTAAAATGGATAAGTAAAAAGAATATTTTATTTTTAGTATGAGGGCCAAATAACATGGAATAGAGAGAGTAATTTACTTCCTCCTATCCATACTATACACTCCTTTTTTAAGGTTTCTGTTTTGTCCCAAAAAGAGTGTCTTCTATAATTAGTAAGTTTTCTAATTTCAAAATTCTAATATAGCAAGTTTGAGACTACACGCATTATTAATTTAAGATCACATGATTCAAAAGTAAATCAAAATTTTATTTTATTTTTTTCTTTAAAAAAAAGGCCAAACTTGTAGGCAAAGTAACCGCCCACCACCCCCCACACCCAAAATCCCCATCAACTTCCCGCCCTTCACCCCTTTCATTATAAATCACTGCTCTGCTTCCTCTTCACTCTTTCTTCCACACACCACTTACACCCCTTCACTTTCCTCTTTCTTCAATTCTTTCCCATTATTCCTTCCAATTTACCAATCCGTTCATCAAAAATGGATAACCGAACAAGGCTGCCTCCGAGAAGAGGGCAAGTTAAATTCATGATTTTCAAGAAACTGCTAAAATCGGTGAATTCGATGATCGGTGATTGCTTTCGTCCAACACCAATTACACCTCATAAATGACAAGAGAGAGCTTCATTCGATATATTCCTCTGTAATTTGACCCTGTTTGTTAATTTCCCAGCTAACAAACAGAGCAAAAGAAACATTATTTTCTTTATTTATTGAGTTATTGGTCAAAAAAATGCTCAACTATCATTTTTCCTCGCGAGCTTTACAACAACAATTATCAGTTGTTCGCTTTTCCTACATGAACTATCATCATCTGTGTATTAAAATACACCTCCAAAATGAGTAGGTCAAGAAGGAAAGATAAAACTGATATTTACGGTGTGAAACTCGCGAAAAAGTAATAGTTTAGATATATTTTAATAATTACCTCTTATTTATTTAATTATTTGGTGTTTGGGAGTGGGGGTGGGGGAGGCAGCTTAATTTTTTCTTCTTCTGAAATGGTTTACACTCTAGTAGATTATGTCAGTGTAAATCCTGTTGTACTACTGGTTTGTTTATAATTCTCTGTACAGGTGACTACTGATAAATAAAATTTGTACTTACTTTCAGTTGATTATTCTTCCTTTAATTTTTTTTGTACTTATTTTCCTAGGTAAGATTTGCCATTTTTCCTGGAAAAGTCTATACTGTATTGTTTAAGACTATTTTTGGTATGTAAACACCTTGTTATCAGGGGCGGAGCTAGCCTTTCGGGCGTGGGTTCGGCCGAATTCAGTAGCTTTTGTCTGAATCATATATTCATATTAAATTTTTTGTCAAATATGTACAAATTATTGATTTAGAACCTAGTAACTTTAAAGAATTAGAACCTCAAATCCACAAGCTTCAAATCCTGACTCCGCCTCTGCTTGTTATGACCAAAACATATTCATAACGGTAAAAGTGTACAACACCTTAGGTGTTCTCATAAAATAGTTAAAACTGGAAAATCAGTGATCAAATTCAAGTGGAAAGAACAAATGGTAGGTGACTTTTTCTTATCTACTAATGCGAATAGGATTTAGACTATATATATTGTTTATTTTCTTCTTCTTATTATTATTATTATTATTATTATTTAATATGATAATGAACCGAATTGAGCTTACACGAAAAGAATTTATATAGCCAATTCCAACTCATTTGAAATTGAAGCATAGTTATTAACCTATATTTCATATACTCATACTAATAACTAATGCACTCCCCCCCCCCCCCCCCCGCGCCCCAAACAAAAAAAGAGTTTTGTTTTAGGAAACGTTGGAGTGTGAAATAAGTTGAATTTCTTTGATATAAAAATGTGAAAGTTGCATGTCAATCTTTGCTACCTTTTTTCAGAAAACGTTCTCTTTCCGACTAATTAGCTGTAAATCATAAAAATATGACCTGAGAGTGCATATTAAAGCCACTATTATTTCTTACATCAAACTATTTAGGTGGCGGCCTGGCACTTCTGAGACATCGTAGCTAGTGATAGTGATTATAAAACGACTCTCCACGTGGCAAGCAATAGCGAAGTACACGTGGAGATTTTTTTTTTTTTAAAAAAAAAAAAAAGTTTCTTCCGCCTCCTGCAAGTAACTATTATATGACGGTTGAAATCTAGCTTCAAAATAGAAAGATTAATTGTGACTTGTGAGTCTATTTTCATACCAGAAAATGACTCATTTTTTAGTTCTTTAATTATCTCTTGTGTATTGTCTCTTCCTATCGGTCTTTATCAAGAGGGGAAAATTGTTGACCATGTAACCAGTGTTTACTCATTGTAAAAGGATCAGTTCCCGGTTAAAAAAAAAAAAAAAAGTTGTAAAATGATTTGTTAGGCTTTTAGAGGAAATGGATAAACATGATCCTTTACAATTTTAAAAAATAAATAAATAAATTTGCAGATCTTTTGTAAAAAGACATAACATTAAAATTAATTTTGTAAAAAGGTACAAAGCCAATTGACTAAAACATCATGTTTAGATAATAATTGTTGTTAACAAGCTAGCTTTCTACATGTTTTTCAATAACGATGGTGTCCAGATAATTTGTACTCCGTAATTTGTGCGTACTTAAATTATTTTATCGGATATATGCCGTTCGTTAGAATTCAGACATACGAAAGAAAGTCAGCTAACAATTTTTCTTCACTTGAATTTGATCCCTGATTTCCCAATTTTAACCATTTTACTTTATTAAACGGAGTTTGTGAAAGAAATATTTACTGTGGAGTTCTTGCAAGTTAAGCCCCAATAAAAATGCAATTTTGTCCGGTCATTTGTCATTCACTTGTACCTTTGCTCCTAAGTTTCCTATTTAAAAATCTAACAACATACTCAGTAAAATCTCACAAGGTGAGTATGAAAAGAGTGAAGTACTGTACACAGTGCTTACCCTATCTTGAAGGGTAGAGATGTTATTTTCGATAGACCCTCGGCTCAAGGAGATAGTAATAACAAGCCGTAATAATAGCTAGATAATAAAAAAAGGAGGAGTTTAAAGCGTTCGAGGAGTTTCGAACCTTGATCGATGACAAAAGCAGCGAGCTTTTATTTAAATTGTAAAGGGTCATGTTAATCCATTTCCTCTAAAGTGATTAATTTGGACCACTGCGGACCATTTCATATACTCATAAAAACCAACCCAAAAAAGATGATCTGCTGAAACGAAAAATAAAATGTTTGTTTCGGGAAAATGACGGTGTGAAATAAGTTGAATAAAATCGATACAAAATGTGAATGCGGCTTTTTAAAGGAAATTGTGTTCCAACATATTAGCTGTACATTATAGTTAGATTGCTTATTAAAGTCAATATCTCTCACTATCATTATTAGCCGGCACTTTGGCGACTAGTGATCAAAAATAAAATTTTCCACCCTCCACCATAGCAATTACATATCTGAATTACATGTGGCAGAATTTAACTACTTCAGTTCCACAGCCTCCAATTAACAATGATGAATTGATGATAATTAATAATCTAGCTTCAAGACAGACAGATTACTTACGAGTCTATTTTCATACCCAAAAATGACTTACTTTTTAGCTCTTTATCTCTTGCATATTCCCTCTCCCTACCTGTCCCAAATTAATTCGATCAAGATATCCTAATTATGCAACAACAACATATCCGATATAATCCCATAAGTAGAGTCTGGAAGATATCCTAACTATGCAAAGGGGAAGAAAAAAAAAAATCAGAGCAGAGTTATTCAACATTAATTTGTGCTAACAGAAAATTATAGATATTTGATGAAATGTAAGTGATGGAATTGATATAGTAGTACCACGTCGTCCCTCTCATTAAAATTGCCTTGCTTTCTCATCACCTTAGATTCATGTCTATCGTCAATTCACAATTATTAAGATGATATTTTTTCAATGTTAATGTTTCTTCTCTTAGTGCATTATTATTATTATTATTATTATTATTATTATTATTATTATTATTATTATTATTATTATTATTATTATTATTATTATTAATGATTCCTCTCATTTCCCAATAATTTCTTTTTTCTACTAGTTCTTAGGACACATCCCGATATAGAATTTGCGATTAACTTTATTCCATGTTTCATTTGGGGTATAATTAGTTAATTTCGTGATAATTTTTACACTAAAATGGAGGGACTAGTTATCTCAGCCCATGAGTTATCCCAACATTATATCAAACGACCCCTAAAAATATACTAGTTCACATTTATTATCATATCATAAGAAAATAAATATGCACAATGACACTGGCATCAACTGATTCTTTGATCGGCCTTTTAAAATTAGCATTAAGAATGAAATATTGTTGCCACACGTAAGAATTATAGCACCAAGTATTTACTCATTGTAAGAGGATTAGTTTGGTTTATAGCGGGAAACTTAGGAGCAAAGGTACAAGTAATGACTGGACTAAATTGACTTCTTATTGGGGCTTAACTTGCAAGGACCCCACAGTAAATATTTCTCTAACAAACTCCGTTTAATTTCAGATTTACCCCCTAGACTCTTTATGATATTTGTGTCTATCAAGGGTCAAATTTTACCATAATATTTATGAATTGATGACTGCTTTCATTGTGACGATATTTATTAAAAGCTTTTGGAATATTTTGGGATACTAAACTGAAAAAAAAATGATGAATTAGTTCATTGGAGAACATAAATTAGCTAATAATTTGATATGCTAGAAGGAACGTAGTTAGGGGTCTTCGTTGGTTGATTTGGTTCGGCTTTAAACATTTCGGTTTGGTATTCAATCTTATAAAATGCTATACTAATGTCCTATATAATTAAATTTGGTATAATTCAACTTTTCATCTTTCGATTTCAGTTTATTCAGTTCGGTAACTTCAATTTGATTGGTTTGTATAGAGATGTAAAAAAATATCTTTAAGAAGCAAGAAGATTGGGACAAAATACTATATCAAAGAAATTCGTTTAGAACTTTCAATTTCTAGAGAGTAAGTTAAAGGAAACGCTTGTTTGATCAATGATCATATGGTATGAATTTTTGAACTAGTCGACCATCAGTTTTGAAATAAATCTATGTGAAAAATTGTAATTGGTGATTTTTGATTTCTAAAGCCTACAGGTAGAAAAGGTTAAAACACAAAGAATAAAGGAAGTACATTTTCAATTTATGTTGTAATCTAAAATATGTGTATTGTGTAAATTAGTATGTATTTTATTACAATATCGATATTTTGCATTTTTTGAAAATATCTACCGTATCAAATACTGAATTTCATAAAATGTAAATCAAATAGTACTATATTGAATATCGATGTGTTCGATTTCAAATTGGTAATTCATTTTATACTAAATTATGGACAATCCTAACAACATAAGCATCTAGAATAAAGTAGAAATTACTCAAAATTTATCTAGGACTAGGTTCATCTCCCTCCCATTGACTTCCTCATATCGTTGAAAAAATCCCAGTTGCGATGTGGAGTCTTATGTCCTTCTGTACTTAGCTGGAAAGATATTCTAAACTTTATTTTTTCCTTTTTTAATTCTATCCGTTCAATGTATTTTTTCAAAGAAGAAGCCAAAAAGAGTTCAATTAAAATAAATTAAGACAAGGTTTCAGTTTTAATTCAACACTTGACTACACAATTTGTCGGTGACGTGGGCCATTTCTCATTTCCCTATCTTAAATAAGAAGTTCATATTCACAATTGCACCACCTCAATATCTAAGAAAATTGGCATTGAACCAAAGAAATTTGACCATTGAAATGAGGGAAGTGCTAATTGGTCAGAAACGCTTGGTGAGAAAACGGGCAGACAAAGTGAAAGGTCTTATATGACCTTAACAGCCCAAAGATGGTTAATTAACCTTCACCAACTTAACATCCAAACAAAGGTTAATTTTAACCTTCACGGCAGTCAAGACAAATCAATCTTAAGCACGCTTAAGGTATGGTTATCGATCGTTGTTGACACTCATTTTGTCCATCCTTTATTTAATTTACTCGGGTTTAAATTTTCAAGCTTCTTTATTTTTCACTATTTTTTATTTGCAACTACTATTAATATCGCTACTTTTATTTTCAACATTACGAGTATTACTTTATCACAAATTTTAAATGTTCGTCATTGTTTCATTTTCGGGTTCGGACTCGTCAAATTAATTACAAGACAACACTTTGTTAAATCCTTATTTTTTCTTAATTGTCTTCACATATCATATATTGTACTATTTATCAAATTAAGCCCAAGAATAATTAAACGGCGGAGGAAGGACCGAATATTTTTCGGCCAAATTAATGGCCCAAAATACAAATACAATACTACTTCCCTATCCAAATAAACAACCCACGTTATATCGGCCCCACATTTAAATTAATAGACCGATTTTACAACTTTCCCTACCCGGCCCCAAACAATCCCGTTTTCACCCGAGACCTCCGGCCCCATCCCTTTACTTTCCCTTTTACCCTAAACCCTATCCCTTTTTCTTTCTTTTTTTTTCACCCGCCGTCTCCTCTCTCCTCTTTCTTCATCGTCATCACCTCCTCTCTCCTCTCTCTCCCGCTCCCCTTCTCCTTCCTCTCTCTCTCACGCTCCCCTCCACTTCTCCCTGTTCCCCACTCCTCTGTCTTCTCCACTCATCCCTGTCCCCCGCGCCTCTCTCTCATACGCTCCTTTTCCTCTTTTCGTAAACCCTAATCACAGCCCTATAAATGATCCGAATTCGGATGAGATAAGGGGGACTTTTTTTGAAGATTCGGAGGATCTACCTACAAAATACAAGTTTTGATCACCAAAAACAACCAACCATTACTCTATTTTAATTTCTGTTTCTGTTTAAAACTTTAATTACTCTAATCGGGTTCGGGTTCGGGTTCGTTCGAGTTCGAGCATAGATTCGAGACTTCGACGCTCAGTTCACTGCACCCAAAAAAGGTAATCTTTCATCCTTTCCTCCTTTTAGTTTTTCTGTATTTTATTTTGCTGTTATGTGATTGATATTGGTAGTTTAGTGTTAGTGTAGTTTAGTTCATACTCATGTTTGGTGTTTATGTATGCTTAGTATAATTTGTTTAATTATGCAGTCTTTTGCTTGGTAAATTTTTAATTGAAGTCATTATCGATATTCAGATTTAAGTGTGTCTATTTTAAAGTCATACATAGTATAGTTTAGTGTCATTATAGTCATTCTGTTTAAAATCTGTCTAAATTTATGCTATCTTATATTTCTGCTCGTTTTGGTTTCCCTATGGCATAGTTGTGTTAATATTGGAGTAGCTTAGACCTTGATCCAAAGACTACTATGTATTGTCGTTTATTCTGTATCAGGTCACCCTCTAGTCCAACATTATTGTATGATGTCTTGCTTGTGATTAGTTGAGTTTACTTGATTTTAGGCTTGTATTTGGCTTATTAAGTTGCCTGTTTTAGCTAAAGTTGTGCTATGTGATTTTGATGTTGAGCTTAATTCCTAGACAGACATGATCTTACCTTTGGTTCAATTTGCTTGATCAAGCATACTCTTTTAAGTCTATGTCACTACAATTTATGTCAAAGTGTGTTGTGGTCATAAATGCATATTTACCCTGTTAAGAGGCAGTTTGAATGCCCATTTTTTTAAGATTTCTGGTCGTAGTTTCAAACCTGGTTGCTAAATGAGGAAGTGGTTCAAGTTCTGGTCCTTCATTTGTTTAGGGTATAATCTTGTTGTCATTCTTATTGAATCTGTGTCCATGATATGAGTCTAGATCGATTGGTTTAGTATTCCAAATTACATCAGGTGTTTGGAAGGATTGTTAAGCGCAACTTGTAGCATCTATGAATCTATCTAGTGTTCTGGGAAAATCATGATACATGTCTGAGGTCCTATTTTGGATCGAATTTGATGAATACACATTGTGTCCCCTTCTTGGGAGTGCCTTTGTATGTCTTGGAATGATGTCTCAAACATGCCAATAAGCTGAATTTTGCTGCTGTTCTATGCCCATCATTGTGTCCGTTGCTGTTAATTGTTGGCTGCCCATCGTTGTGTCTGTTCTGTGCCCATCATTGTGTCTGTGGCTGTTGCCTCCATATTTATGATACGAAATACTTTGTTGTTCTGTTTGTTTGCCTCTATAAGTAACTGAATTCAAGTATAAAATTGGGTATTATCATAGGCTATAAAACTAGCAGTTAGCTTGATACTGTGAGGCTGTTTGTATTGATTAAGGCATGCAATGTCGTAGTCGTCTGAGGGTTCTGCCTATATCTGGGTGCTGTCTCGCTTGTATATTATAATGGGCTGCTGGATCATAAGCTACCTGATGTTGTTTTGTTTTTGACAAAAAATACAAGTTTTATGCCGTATGATCATTTCATGTTGAACTTAGACTCGCTTGTGCATTTAAGGACATTATATGAGTTAGAATGCCATTTTTGCATGATGCTTTGTTTCTTTGGTCCATATAAAGGTTGAGATCATTAGGTTTCTTTAGTATAACTAAAAGGAATGTCGAAGTATGTTGATGAGGTTTATATTGCTGTGCACTGAATCTGGCGGTTTGTTTGCCTTCACTTTGGTTTTCTTTTTATAATGCCGCGTAGGGTTCTTTATATGTCAAATGACTTAGCATGATTGCTCTTTCCCATTTTCTTCTCTTATATGATTGAATGGCTGTAGTATACAAAGGGTATATACTTATATGTACAAAGTATATTTAACTCTGTACATCTATCCTAATATGAATATGATAGCATACTTAGTATATATTGAAAGTATCATCCCATACAGTTAGCTATACCATTGAGTGTTAATGATGTTAAATCCCTTTCTCTATTCGTTGGACCTCTGTTCAAAAAATAGGAGTATGACTTTGCGGGGGCTTGAGCATTAAGTAACATGGAACAAATCACATGGGTTTCATTTGTTTATTCATCATGGTCTTACTTGGTCTTGAACATTTTCTCTATTTGTCCCATTATTTGCATTATGTGCTAATTCAGTTTGTGTACTTGATCTATGTATTTACGTCTTATTCCTTTATTATATACTAATCATTTTTCTTTTATTCTTATGCATGACCATCACATATGAGTCCAAGGGACTCGTCACTCTCCGCATTTGGTGTTGGGCCAAAGCCCAACAAAATCTCCCCTCGAGTCAGCCTGCATTACAAATAGAACACAGAATCTGGGCCAAAGCCCAATAAATGTGAACAGCAACAGGCGTGACAACAAGAAGAACATATAAAAATCGTTTAAAGCCCTCGAAACAATTCACAAGAATCCAAATGGGCTAAGCCCATTTACATTATATCTACCCCTCTATTTTTTATTTCTGTGTGCATTTAACTTGTATTGTATGACTAACATTTGTGCTTGTTAATTAAGATAAACTTTAGTAACATTAAGGGATTTAGTTTAGTAATGGGTAGTTAATTCCACAAATTACATTCACTTCTATTTTTAAAACTATTTATAGTATCTATAACATTTATTTGAGTAATGGATTTTCAAAATAGCATGACTACATCTTTTGGCTAAGGGAATCATAATTTATGCTTACTATTTTAGAAGTTCAAAACGTCACAAATCTTACACTAACGTTAGCTTATACTAAGAAATAAAAACAAATTAGTTTTCAACGGATAACTTTTCACTTTAGTTCCTTTTCGACACTTGAAATACATCTTTTGTCAAAACATTAACTCACAATAACTTTACAAATACGTTTAATTTGCTAGTTGGCGTAATTCATATTCTAAATACATATGAACATTATACATTCCGTTTCTTTTAGTTTATTTATAACTAAACTCTTTTATGCAATCACTACTTTTCCACAAGTTTTACTTTGTTATATTCTACTTTTATTTATAACTTTAGCAATACTTTCAAGATACTTTCTTAAATATTTAAAATACTATATTCACACTTAGCCTAATTAACCCTAAGTCCGGTCGGTTAACCATTGTTAATGGGTCTTAAAGGATGCCTAATACCTTCCCTTTAGACTAATTGAACCCTTACCTAGAATCTTAAGTTTCGCAGACCTTAAACAGAGTTAACTTTAGATGAATACTTTAAATAACTTTAGGTGTCCTAATTCACCGTAAATAATTAGGTGGCGACTCCTTAACTTTAATTAACCCCGGAATTACCCGGATGTTGTAAACTATTTTGACCCAGGTTAAAATAGGGTATGACAGAGGTAACTTTTCTTCTTTTCTATGCTTTGTTATACGTATAGGAATTCAATATGTAAACGTATAAAAAAAGGAGAAAAATTTTCCCTCCATTTTCAGTTGACTCTTCATATAAAAGATTAAAAAAACTCGATTACATAAAAGATTTTAAAAAACCTAGAGAAGACCTTATACACAAACTCTGTCGCCATAACCTCTATGTGTTAAACATTCTTACTTAAAAATGAACCTCAATCAAGATAACCAATTTGATCCTATTAGGCTTACGTTATACTAGCATCTAGTATTGACATCGGAAGATAGCTTGATCAATGAAGATAATGAGATTAATTCAGTTGGCAGTCACAATGTAGATAATGAGATCAATGAAGTTGCTGGAGAAGATGAACACAATTCTCCTGGAGAAGATAATGAGATTAATACTAATTCAGTTGATAGTCACCATGGAGAATGCGGAGAGGGTGGAGAAATGGAGCGAGTGTATTAGAATAAGGAAATATTATTAGATCCAAATAGTGGCATGATATTCAAATATGCTGAATCATTGTTTGTTTTTTTATAAAAAAAAACATGTCAAAATGAGAGGGTTTTGTGCAGTGAAAAGACAATGAAAAGTCGTTAGTATGCTTATTTTGCTTGTGACAAGTCCAGGAAACCAACTAAGCAAAAATACACCAAGAGGGTTGGATGTCAAGCTAGAGTTAATGCCGTCAACCAAACAAATGGTTCCTAGATGGTGACTAAGGTATGTAGCGACCATATTCATCAACTGGACTCTATCCTGTCGCGCTATATGACTGGACACAGATCTATTAGTAAATCTATAAAGAGGATTCTTGAAGCTAATTAGAGAACGGGCTTCAGAATTTGTAAGAACGTGAGACTTTTGGAGGTTCAATTTGATGGGCTAGAAAATATGGGTTGTACACCCAAAGGACCTACGCAAAGAATTACAAATTTATTTTCGAAACATGACTAAAAGCCGTGAAACAAGTTGCTTCAAAGGCTATCTTGATCTGATAGCATTAAGGTGTGTAGTGAAGTTTTTAAAAATGATACAATATGATATTGTATTTGGCACATATTCGCTAAGTCGCCAAATTGTCTAAATTTTCAATACAAATAAATTCAAGAGTAGGCCTTGATAGCATAAAGAGTTTGAGCAATGATGGGGTGATTTTATTGAGAATATGAGCAAGATAGTGATTGTCCAAGTTGTTCTTAAAGGCAAAGATGGGTGCCAGATACCTTAACAACCACTGGCCGGGATGTTATCAACGAAATACATGCCTACTTCGATGGATTTATCAGCCATAGAAGCACGCTGAGTTTGTTCAGCAGTATGAGTTATCATTGAGAAATAGGTACAAGAAAGAGTTGGATGCTGAGCATAAATCTCATTAGACTAAAGAAGCTTGCGAGTCTATGTTCTCATGGGAGGTGCAGCTCCGAGATGCTTATATCTGCAGAATTTTTCAAATTTTTCAGTGAGAGTTAAAGAGGTTGTATCACATGAATTAAGACTAGTTGAGGATGAGCAAGTCGTGGAAGGAGTGGAGAAGTACGACATAACAAATTCCTCAATTAGAAATGATTTTTATGGAAATTAATTTGTCTACAGGGTTAAACACACTATCGAGGGGGAATATTTTGACTGTAATCGCAAGTACTTTGAATCGAGAGCATATACTTAAGGTGATGGCACATAAGAAGACTAAATACTTGGAGGATATGTATGTTTTGACAAGGTGGAGAAAAGATATTGTCCGACACCACCTGAAAAAGTTCTTTCTTAGAGGTTACCCTAATATGACAGAGATTACGTCAAATTATTTTGACGAGGCATGTAATATTGTATTGGACAGTGACATAATGGCACAATTTCTCAGGTCAAGATTAACGGAATTTTTTAATGATCTTACAAATTTTGGAAAAGGGTCAAATATACACCTGTACTATCGGAAAAGGGCCAAAATTACTCCTCGTTATATTTTGGGTTCAAATATACCCCTGACGTTATACTTTGGGTCTAAACATTCCCCTCCTCTGTTAAAATTGTCCAAGGTAGACACCACGTGACACTACCAACTCATTGAGGTGGACACCACGTGGCATGCCACCTCACCACCCCATTGTTAATTTCCACCATTTCCACTGCTTACCTTCCTCTTCCTCTTTAAAGGGGTCAGATTCCCCATATGGTTCTAGTTGGTTGTCGGACTGGGAGTACATAACAATGGAGTAGAAAACAAAAGGAACTGTTGTTCGTCATTCATTTTGAAGATATTGATGGTTACTCTGTTGCTTATACTTCTTGTACCTTATTTCTACCAGAATGATCCTCTCATCCTATTTGCATTATTTACACAAAGTTAATTTCTTTCAAATCTACATAAATTTTACTACCAACAAAAAGGTTGACTCATCGATTTGGGATTTCGATTCTTGTTAGTTGATAAGACTGCAATAAATCTCATTTACAAAGATGTGTGCAACTTAATTAGCCAATTATTTATGGTTTGGTCAGTAGGGATAGGCAACAACCATTGAAGAAGCGCAATTTCGACTTTTTCTGTTATGAAGCGTTCTTTGTTAATTATTTGTATTGGGTAGCCAATAGTGGCTGTGACAAAGGGCATAGCACTGGCGGAATCCTGTGGTTTATCCATCCTATTCATCAGAGTAGAAGTGAAGAACGAGAAATTTGATAATATATAGGAGGATACGGCGGAAATTAACATATCATATGGCTAAATGGGTTGGGGTGGTGAGCTGGCATGCCACATGGTGTCCAACTCACCGAGTGGTTAGTGCCATGTGAGATCTGGTGTCCACTTTCAATAATTTTAATGGAGGAGGGGGTATATTTGGACTCAAAGTATAGCGACAGGCAGAGGCGAATCCAGAATTTCAAGAGGATGAGTTCACCTTAGATTTTTTTTTTGAAAAAAAAGATGCAAAAGTGCATTTTAGCAGGATTCGATCCCACAATCTTAAGGGATTAAACCCAGCACTTAACCAAAGGCTCCATTCACTCTAGTTTGGTCATGTGTTCCTTCAGTTAATATTAGATACATTTTAAGGATTATATACATAATATACCGAGTTTAGTCGGGTGACCATGTGTTCATGTGAACTACTTTTTACCCATGAATTCGCCCCTGGCGACAGGGGTATATTTTAACTCAAAGTATAACGAGGGGTATATTTGGCCCTTTTCTGATAGTACAGGGGTATATTTGGCCCTTTTCCGTACAAATTTTGATCATAGCATGATATATGACCTTACGGAAAACACGACGACCATCACAAAGAAATAGTGCAAATGATCATATACCAAATGTAGTAGGAAATAGTTGCAATGATCATATACTAGATGTAGTAGGAAATATTAGAAATGATCACATACCGAATTTAGTAGACCCTGTATTGCATTGTTCAGGTGGAAGGCCAAAGAAAGTACGAGATAAACCACCACTTGAAATGCTATTTAGATCTTTAGGAGGGAGGGGTACACAGAATAATGGTGGTAGGGGCGGCGGCAGGACTGGAGGAAGAGGAATATCACAAGCGGGAGGACGAGAAGTATAAAAAAATGGAGGACGAAGAATATTTCAAGATGGAGGAAGAGGTAGAGCCAGGAGTAGTGCAAATCGACGGGGCGCCGATTCAACAAGAAATGAGGTATTGTGTTGCATTGTTATTTATTTTAATTAACGTCTTTGGAATCATTTGGCTTAACTTTGAATTTGGTCTACCCCCCACTGCAGAAAAATGATGATGGAGCATCACAAGATGGAGAAAGAGGAAGGGGTAGTGCAAATCAACGGGGCGCCGGTTCGACAAGAGCAAGAAATGAGGTATTATTCTACATTGGCACTTTATTTTAATTAACGTCATTGGAATTACTTGCCATAACTTTGAATTTGGTCTAACCCCTACTGCAGCAAAATGATGATGGAGCATCAGAAGATTGAGAAAGAGGTACTGCAAATCGAAGGCGCGTCGGTTCGACAAGAGCAAGAAATGAGGTACTGTTTTGCATTGTCAGTTTATCTTAGGTTAATTAATTAATTAATTGGATTAACTTTGAATTTTCCCTAACTCCCATTTTTGCAAAATGGTGATGGAATATCACAACATGTGGGTCTAACAGATCTCAACCTCGATAGCTAAGAAGCCTCACTCTTTAAATACTAATATTGTTTGTTTGGAGGGAATACTTGAAAGCATGATTTTGATCATATATTACAGTGCTTGAGGGTTATCATTCAATTGTTAGTATGTGAAGGTAGCTGATAAATTCAAGAATTCTAAAGTGTTGTTGGTTGAGCTGTCAGGCAATGTCGTTATAAGGATCAAGCAAGACAAAAGCGCACGAGTGACTCTTGGTTGACCCTTCGCCATTACTTGTATGAGGGATCCAACAAGACAAATTCCATGAGGGATGGAATGATTAACCCACCATGTAAACTGTAAGAAGGTTCTATATATATATATATATGCACACACACACACATATTAATAATGGGGACAAATGGGGACACACCAAAAACCTTCTAGATGAAAGCTGTTTAATACAAAGTTTCCTTCACATAAATAAATAGACCACCACAAACCCAGAAATTGTAACAACCTCATTGACATTTAACATAAATTTAGTAAACAGACGTCGTAGCATAAAGGACGCTTCTGAGAAATCATTTCCAGATTGACAACAACAGCATTAAGATGATCAAGTAGCATGTCCTGGAGCTGCGCTGCTTGACTTCAATGATCTTTCTCTCCAAGGTGGTCATACATTTATTAATGTCTTCCAGCCCTTCATCTAGACGAATGTTTAAATGATCAATCCTAGCTTCCAAAGAACTCATGCGGCTCATAATCAATGTGTTGGTGTCATCAAAATGAGTGAGGATCTTTTCTGTATGAAGGAGAATGCATTCCATATTTGTTCTGTGCACACAAGTGAAGAAATAAGAGAAGAAACGTTAAAAACATATAAAACCCTACTAGGAACTTTGAACATACACATACTTACCAAAAAAAAATGGAGAAGAACAAACGAAGAATGTGGACAAATATAGAATCAAGAGATATCTGAATTACACATGGCGGCATTTTAACTACTTCCATTGCCTCCAATCAACAATGAGGAATTGATGATGATTAAATCTAGCTTCAAAATAGACAGATAGTTATGGGTCTATTTTCATACCCAAAAGTGGCTCATTTTTTAGCTGTTTATCTCCTGAATATTCCCTCTCCGTACCTTTCCCAAATTAATTTGATCAATCATTTGGCAGAGATTTTATCAACACTCTATACATTAATAAATTGACTGTAGAATTATTGCACGACATCCTAGTTAGACAGAGGAAGAAGATACCCGTAATAAAATTATTCAATATTTGTACTAATTGAAGATTACAAATATCGGGCAAATGTTAGGGTTTATGAAATTATTATAAATTATTATATTAAAATTGCCTTGCTTTATTCAATTTTAACAATTCCTCTCTTGTTTCCCTCTCCCCCCCCCCCCCCCCCCGGTTCTTGGGATTAAAAAGCACAATGTGTGTCCCGTTAGATCTCTAATATAGCGCACATTTATTAACGTAAAGAGATTACTTCCTTTGTTCACTTTTAGTTGTCTAGTATTCTAAAAATACATTTTTACTTTTAAGATATCAAAAGAAGACAATTTGTTTTTTGTTTTTTGTTTTTTTTTGTTTTACCCCTAGTATTAATTACTCATTTCAAATCATTTGTCAAGTCCATTAAAAATATTTATCAATTAATATGGGTGTCCTGGTAAATTATGCACTTCATTTATTATTTCTTAAGAAGTGTGCATAGTGAATAAATAAAGGTGAACGGAGGAAGTAATATTTACAGTGACACTTGGAAATGACAAATGACGGGACTAAAATTGACTTTGAAAATCAGCATTAAGAAGAGAAAATTGTTACCAGTGTAGACATTTAATATTAAATGAATTAGAATGCAATGAAAAAAAAACACATTCTCGAATTAATGTGCAGATAAGAATGTAGTATCACATTCATTCTTTAGAAGTTATTGTGAGAATTTTACTTTTTCTTAATGAGAATTATTCATCTCATAACGGATGGGTATTTTAATTCCTCACTGCAATTCTCAATTTCCTACGACTATATACTGGAATGTCTTCTCCTAATGATAAACAACACAAAGAAGGAAATACTCTTTTTCAATAACTCTCTATGTCCCTTAACTCTCCCCTTTATCGGTTTTCATTCTTTGTGAATTCCTGAGCAATTATTTTGTGCAATTCAAGACATCCAGCCACTAGTGGAAGTGATTGGGAGTGCTTTGGAACCTTGAGGAGCGACCGGTCTTAACGATTTTCACTGGAGTCGGACCGAAATCGCTTTCAAGGCTATGGCTTGCCACGACACAGCGTTAATTCGATAAGCTGATTCTATCCTTTTGTTTAATTTTCTGATTGATATTGTTAATATTTCCAACAATTTGAAAGCGATTTGTTTTATACAATATTGATCAAAGAGCATATGGAAAGGTAAAATAATTCTATACATATTTTGATGATGAAAGGTAAAATACTTTTATTTCCTTTCTAAGAATGTGGTCATGAAAAAATGAAAAAAGAACGTATGGATTGATTCCTTATGATGGATGCCTTAATTTGAAAAGTTTGCAATTGAGAAATGTTAGTCCATCATAAACAGTTAAAAAAGAAAAAAACTTGCAGAAGAATACATGGTGAAACATCATAAAGTGTCATTAACTCAAATAGTAAATGTTTGGAGTTGTGGACATGAAAAAACTGAGTTTTATGATTGTTAATTGTTATTAAAGGTAGCATGTGAGTTATGAAGGTCCTTTTTAAGGAGATACGATTTACGTCTTAACTTTGAGTTAATTGGAAACCATTCATGTTTTGCAGTATCCTTGAAACCGCATGATAGCACAGTTTCAGGAAAACAAATAATGAATAGTGAATTAATGCCCAAGTTAGATGATGAATCTTACACTTGATATACACGAAGGAAACAGAGACAATAACAACTTCCTTGAGAATGAGATTGTCATATTTCAATAGGAAGACAAAGACAACTCAAGAATGCAAGAAAAGAAAGTGACAAAAATTGAGTTCTACTTTGTTAGAACTCCATTCCTACTTATTTATAAATCTACTCTTGTGTTTCTTACAAATAGTAGTGATATAAATGTTAGGGTAGATGATTCATATTGTGATGATCTTTAAATGCGTAACATCTATGATATGCTTATGGTGATTTGCAATTTTGTTATATCTTAACGTGAATTTGTTGAATAAAAGATCGTGTGGAGTTTAACTACAAGTTATGGAATGATGTGAAATATTTAAATTGGAAGGATCATAGCTAATACTTGATTGGTGTTCTACAATTTTTTGACCGTGTGAATAAATGGTACTTACATTCTTCAGGTTGGTGAACCTCTATGATAATTTTAATATCTCTTGTGAAGTAGGTTTGATATCTGAAAATGTGAATTTGCCTAGATGTTGTCTCTTCCAAAAGAAAAGGTCTAAATATATATAGACCAGAACAACCATCCCATCAAATGGATAGCTTAAATGCTCCAGCTTACGACCTTCAAGAGACTAAAGAATAATGGGAAGATAAAGAATCCGATGACTATCTATTACAAACCAATATTTAACATTTTGTAACTGTCATTCAAGGCTATATATTCGTCAATGGACAGTGGTCATTTGAATGCAAGAATTCAAAAGCTATCAATAGCTAATCAAATGTTGTTTGTTATAAATGTTAATAAAGGGTCTATTATAAGATTATAATAATAGCTATTAACTATGGCTATTAAAGGATAAAGATTGTGTTAGTGAACAATGGATTTGTTGTTAATACATCTGATTCCTGTGTTTATTATAAGATGGTAGGATCAGATATGTGATTATATGTCTATATGTGGATGACTTGCTAATCTTTGACCCTAATGTGAATGTTGTTAATAAAACTAAACAACTTTTTATCTTCTCAATTTGAAATGAAAGATATAGGAGCAGCAGATGTGATTTTAGGGATTAAAAACTTTTAATGGGCTCTCTTTATTAGTCTCATTATATTGAGAAAATGTTGAAAAGTTCGATTGTTTTGATGTAGCTCCTGTGAGGATTTTCCATTATTCTAGCATACACTTGAGAAAGAATAAAGTTTCTAGTGTTAAAAATCCTACAACTCAGTAGAATGGGTGTATATGGAACAGATTTTAGTTAACTTGCAATTCCCTGATCAGTTTGTGAAATCGATAATGTGCTGCATGAAAACAGTTTCTTACTCTATCCTAATCAATGGTGTCCCTACCCCACCATTTGCTGCCAAAAAAGGACTAAGACAGGGTGATCCCATGTCACCCTATCTCTTTGTTCTTGCAATGGAATACTTGAGCAGGCTGCTTAAATCACTGAAACAAGAGAGAGGGTTGAAATATCATCTAAAATGTGGAAACATGAAGATTACACAGCTGAGCTTTGCTGATGATTTACTGTTGTTTAGTAGATGGGATAATAGCTCAATACATGCCATGTTCCAATGCTTTAAAACTTTCTCCTTAGCTTCAGGCCTCCATGCTAATTTACAGAAGAGTAGCATATTTTTTGGGGGAGTTTCCATGACTGTGCAATGGTAGATAATGGACACGACAGGGATGGTGAAAGGAGAATTACCAATCAGGTACTTGGGGGTGCCAATGAGCTCAACAAAGATTTCAATTATACAATGCCAACCATTGCCTGAAAAAATGCTAGGAAGGGTCCCTGGACTAGTAAAATGCTCTCTTACGCTGGAAGATTGCAGCTCATAAAATCAGTCCTGTTTGCGATACAAATATACTAGTCTTAATTGTTTCTGCTCCCCAAAAAGATTATTAAAGTAATGGAACAGATCTGTAGAACATTCCTATGGACTGGACAAGTGGAAATGCCAAAGAAGGCCTTGCTTGCATGGGAGAAACTATGTACACCAAAAGCAGCCGGAGGTATGAATTTGTTAAATGTTCACCTATGGAATAAGGCAGCCATATGCAAGCTTCTATGGACGTTGACCACAAAGAAGGATGTCTTATGGGTGAAGTGGATACACACATACTACAGGAACAGAGGAGCATTATGGGAGTTGTTACCTAAGCAAGCAAGTTGTGTTATTCAAAAGATATTCAAGTAAAAAACTTAGGCAAAAACTTACTTTGAAGAAGCAAGAATGACTAAGGAAGATTTAGAGGGACTCAGAACTTTCTCCATCAAGAAGATGTACCAAAAGATGCTAGGAGAGTTTCCTAAAGTTCCATGGAGAAGATTAACATGTGGTAACCCAAGGTCACCTAAATGGTTATTCTTAGTATCACTGGCAGTACAGGGTAGATTATATACAAGAGATAGACTATATAAATGGAGTATTACTGAAGATAAAAGTTGTCCAGTTTGCCAACAACATGATGAATCAGTAGAACACTTGTTCTTCATTTGCCCTAGAACTGCACAGATATGGAAAACACTGCTCACATGGCAGGGTATTGACAGGGCACCAGCAGGATAGCATGAAGAGATACTATGGATGATTGACAGGAAGAGAAGCAAGAGTGCACCAGCCACTATATACAGAATGTCCCTAGCTACGACAGTAAACTATGCGTGGCAAGAAAGGAATAGAATAGTATTTCAGAGAACTAGAAGACAAGTAAGTGTGCTAATTAGGATGATAGTACCGGAGGTATATGTTAGAGGAAGCATGATTCAAAGGTTAGCAAGTAGACTGCAAGATCTGAATTTTTATCCAATTTAATGCAAAAGATGAAATGTAGTATGCAGGAAGATATGAACTGAGGTTGGGCCTGTCCAACTCAGGGTAGTCTCAGTTTTGTTTGAGCTGTAAATAATTCACTTTGGTAATAAAATGCAAGTTAATTACCAAAAAAAAAAAAATCTAGTGTTTCTCAAATTGAATATGCTAAACTAATTTGTAATGTAATTTTTCTTATGAATCATACTCAACTTGATATAATTTGTGATGTTAGCAAATTGAGCAGGTATATTCATAACCCTATTTGAATGCTCTTCATTGTTTGTGAAAGTACTTGACAGGTACTATTGGTCGGTGTTTGAATTTTAATAATTCTTGTTGTTTTAGAAGGATGTTGTGATGCAAACTGGGTAATTGACAACGATGAGGCTAAGAAGCTGGGTAGCTGAGAAATCTATTGGCAGATATGTCATTCTAAGGGAACAAGCTACACCAGACTCTTTACATTGTGATTCAAATGCGTCATTTGGAATTGCAAAGAACTGTGTGTACAATGGAAAAAGAAGACGCATATTCGCATTAGACATGGTGTAGTTAAACATTTGTTGAAACATGCATGGTGTTATTTCTTTGGAATATGTAAGATCCGAAAGAAATTTGACGGACCTTTATCCAAGAGTTTGGTAAGGAAAATAATTCTTAAAAAGTCAAGGAGGATAGGGCTAAAGCCCATTGATTGAGGTAATATGGTGGATACCCATTTGTGGTCAAACAAAGTCATATAGGTCGTCAATATACACTACATATCCTATCCTTATGGCATGTGGCGGTGTTTTGTGAGGTTGAATTTTACTCTTAATCCATAGCCCTTTGTGGTGGTGCTTTTGAGATGCACTTGATGGATATACTTGAGTTTTACTCTTAATGTTTCCATAACCTGTTGTGGTGGTGCTATTGAGAAGTACTGGATGGATTCACCGCTTGATATGAGAAATGTTGAACTTAAATGATCTTGATGATTCCATAGCCTTATGGTAGTCTATGTTGAAGATAGACTTGATGGATTCACCTACGTGAGTGTAAAGGTTTGGCCGCCTTTTATAAAAACATTTGGGTATTTTTCTAGAGCATTCATGAGACCCAAGGTTTGGTGCATGGCCATAAAAGCACTGTGTTATATCATGGAGTTTGCATGAAATTAAGGATATGATATGTGTTGTGGGGGTCTCAACTTATGTCCATTTAGTTCAAGAATACTTCACTATGTGAATATTTGTTGTTGCCTCATTTCACTACGTGTCAATTCAAATCGAAAGATAGTGATACTTAAGTAAATGTTCCTTGTATTTGCCCAGAAATTATTCTTATTCTTTTGCCTTTGCATTTGTGGGGGGAATGTAGACATTCAATATTAAATGAATTGGAATGCAAAGCAAAAAAAATACATTCTTGAATGAATGTGCAGATGAGAATGCAGTATCACATTCATTATCTAGAAGTTATTGTGAATATGTTACTTTTTCTTAATGAGAATTACTCATCTCATAACGGATGGGTATTTTAATTCCTCACTGTAACTCTCAATTTCCTACGACTATATATTGGAATGTCTTCTCCTTATGATAAACAACACACAGAAGGAAATTCTCTCTTCCTCAATAACTCTCTTCGTCCCTTAACTCTCCCCTTTATGGGTTTTCATTCTTTGTGAATTTCTGGGCAATTATTTTGTGCAACTCCAAACTTTCAGTCAACTAGTGGAAGTGATTGGGAGTGCTGTGGAATCATGGGCGGTGACCGCTCTTAACGATTTGCACCGGAGTCAGACCGAAATTACTTTCAAGGCAGTTATTTGTCACGAGGCAGCGTTAATTCGATAAGTTGATTCTATCCTTTTGTTTAATTTACTGATTGATATTGTTAATATTTCCAATAGCCACATGTAAGAATTGTAGCACCAAGTATTTAATCATTGTAAAAGAATTAGCTTGGTTTTTATTAGGAAACTTAGGACCAAAGGTAGTAATGACAAATGACGGGACTAAAATTAACTTCTTATTGGGGCTTAACTTGCAGGGACTCCACAGTATATAACTATATTTCTCTAACAAACTCTGTTTAATTTCAGATTTACCACCTACACTCTATGCTGTTTGTGTCCATCAAGGGTCAAATTTTACAGTCATGTTATGAATTGACGACTCCTTTCATCTATTAAAAATTTGGAATATTTTGGGATTATAAACTTGAAAAAAGTGATGAGTTAGTTCATTGAAGGACATAAACTACTAGCTGATAATTAGACCCTCTAGAACGAACGTCGCTGGGGGTGTTCGTTGGTTGAATTGGTTCGGCTTTAAACTATCAGTTAGTATTCTTTTTTAGAAATTCTATCTAAACAACCTTCCTACCTCAGAAAGGCAGGCGGTAACATCTACGTACATCCTACCCTCCCTAGATCCCACTTGTAAGCAGTGGCGAGCCACATTAGGTTCTCGGGGGTTCATCCGAACCCCCTCGGCAAAAAATTATAGTGTATTTTCAAAGTTAATTTTTTTTTGTTATGTATATATAGTAGATGTTGAACCCCCTGACTTCTTCGTGTATTTACCTTTTAGAATTTTTGAACCCCCTGGATGAAAATCCTGGCTCCGCCACTGCTTGTGGGATTACACTGCGTATGTTGTTGGTTTGATATTCAATCTCATAAGATGCTATACTAATATCATATCTAATTAAATTTGGTATGATTCAATTTTTCATCTTTCGATTTGGTTTATTCAGTTCAGTAACTTCGATTTGGTTGGCTTGAATAGAGATGTAAAAGAAAAAATTGTCTTTCAGAGGCAAGAAGATTTGAACAAAATGCTAAATCAAAGAAATTTGTTTAGAACTTTCAATTTTCTAGAGAGTAAGTTAAAGGAAACGCTTGCTTGGTCAATGATCATGTATGAATTTTTGAACTAATTGACCTGACCATTAGTTCTGAAATAAATATATGTGAAAAAAATGTAATTGGTGATTTTTGATTTCTAAAGCCTAAAGGTGGAAAAGGTTAAGAATAAAGGAAGTATATTTTCAATTTATGTTGTAATCTAAAATATGTCTGTTGTGTAAATTAATATGTATTTCGGTACAATATTGATATTTTGCATTTTTGACAATTCTACCGTTTAGAAAACTGAATTTCGTAAAATGTAAATCAAATAGTACTATATTGAATGTCGATGGATTCGATTTCAAATTGGTCATTCATTTTATACTAAATTATGGACAATCCTAGCAACAAAAGCATCTAGAATAAAGTAAAAATTACTCAAAATTCATCTAGGACTAGGTTCAGCTCCCTCCCATTGACTTCCTCATATCTTTGAAAAATCCCAATTGCGATGGGGAGATATTCTTAAATTTATTTTTTTTCCCTTTTTCCTATCCGTTAAATGTATTTTTTCAAATTCTACATCAAGGAGAAGCCAAAAAGAGTTAGTTCAATTATAAAAGAAATCAGACAAGGCTTCAGTTTTAATTCAACACTTGACCACACAATTTGTCGGTGACGTGGGCCATCTCTCATTTCCTTATCTTAATTAAGAAGAAGTTCGTATTCACACTCGAACCACTTCAGTATCTAAGCAAAAAAATGGCATTGAATCAGAGATTTTTGACCATTGAAATTATACTAGTATTGAAAATTAGTCTTTATAGTTTTGAAAAGCACTTCTATGATACTCCTTCCGGTCCAAAATAATTGAGGATTTAGCCTCTAAAAATTAGTCCAATAAATAATTGAGGTTTTAGTCTTTCAAGATATTTTATTCTTTTTTCAAATTTATCCTTGACACATTCTTAATTCAATGAAAAAATTTAATATTTGGTATAGTTTCAAAGCCACTCTTAATTAAGGATATTGCCACTCTTAATTAAGGATATTTTAATAAATACACCTCTTAATTTTGAGAAATGAATTCTTTAATTTATGTGTTCAAATCTAAAACCTCAATTATTTTGAAACGGAGGGGGTACTAGTTTATTGAGAGGGGAAAAAAAAAATTGTTCTACTACTTTTAATAGTATTAAATTAAAAAGTAGTATTTCTTCATTGAACCCCCTACCAATCATATAAGGAAAAAAAAAAAAAAACAATCGCATTTTCTTGACTCTGGATCACCAACTTCAAGTTTTGCTTTACTCGATCTTCTCTCACACACATATATATCCCTTTTTTCTTTTGTTGCCTTTTCTCCCTTGGATTTTGTGTTGGGTATTTATGAGTTCAAAGTCACCTTAGATGGAAGGGTTTGGAGGATGCGGATCAGAGTAGTAGGTTATTTGGTAGTTTTAGCGTTCTCTCGTTTTTTTATGGGATAGGTTTGATGGTTGTACTTGCACCTAATACTTTTATTCTCGTAGTTTCTTGATCTTAGACTTCTATTAACACTTATATTTTTTTAGCATTGGTTATCACATTATTTAGTCATTGTTGTTACCATTCTTTCTTATGAATGTTATGTGCTGCTTCCCATTTCGCACCATTTTGTTGTTGTTGTTATTGGTTTTATTTCTGTATTTCCATTCTTTTCTTATGAATGTATATGTTTCTTTGAGATAGGTGTAAAGATTAGACGCTTCTCCCCAAACTCGGTTGGGCTCCTCTCCATTTCCTCTCTCCATTTTCTCAAGTTCTATCTTGGATTAGAGACATTGGGCTAAGATTTAATTGACTAAAACAAGGCCCAAACCATGATTACATAATTAATAACTTATCCATAATTATATTAGAATAATTTTCTCTCTCTTCCTATTTACTTTTCCTACCCATATCTTTTCTTTTATCCGATTATTTTTTGCCACTTAATTTTTTCCCTAATAGACCCAATATTCAATTGGTGATATTTTCTATTTTTTCAATTATGATGCTTACTAATTTATAATATAGACCCCATTATTCAATTGGTAATTGTATATTTTCGAAAGAGTTGTCTATATTCCGAAAAATATCACCATTAAAGATTTGTCATGATTGTAAAAAAAGATGGAATATTAAAATAGGAAGAGAGAAAAATTATTCTAATATAATTATGGAAAAGTTATTAATTATGTAATCATGGTTAGGGCCTTGTTTTAGTCAATTAAATCTCCCAATACTCTATCCGATGTAACCCAGAAAAAATATGGAGGAAAATGGAAAAAGGAATCCCCAAACTCCATCTGTGGAATTACATTGTGTTGTTGTTGCTGTTGTATTTATGAGTTCAAAGCCGAAGGCAAATACAGAACAATTATTTGGACCTACGAAAATTCTTTTACTTATATATATGCACTATCTCTGATTCAATGCCATTTTTTTTGCTTAGATACTGAAGTGGTTCAAGTGTGAATACGAACTTCTTCTTAATCAAGATACATGCATTTAAAATATTCTTTTTTTCAGTAAAGAAAAAGAAACTAAATTTGTCTATTTCGAAGAAAAGACACATTCAGTTTCTTTTTCTGTACTACTAACTAATATGTAACTTGCAGGTTGTCCGAGTGTCAAATTAGGTGGATTGAATTGATTAGAAATTACTATGAAAGTTGCAGGTCAATCTTTGCTTCCTTTTATAGGACGAGAAATTCTTGAAGGAAAATTTCTTTTCAGACTAATTGACTCCATATTGAAACAAAAAAGGGAATTGACTATGGAGTACTTTTATGACGTTTGAGTAATTATTGAAGTCAAATATTTTATAGAGACATCTTGATGATTAGTTGCAATCATAAGCTACCTCTTTCGAAGTAATAATTTTTATTTTTCTTAAAATTTATGAACCTTTTTAATCATAATTTAAAAATCTTTTTGCTTACAATTTATGAACCTTTTAAATCATAATTTAAAAATCTTTTTGAAAAAACTGAAAATTCTATGAAAGATAATAAATTACAATGAAATTTTATAGACGCTAGATGATAATCTAATAATTTACGGTCCCAGAAACTAATATTTGCATAATTCTTAAAAATACAAAATAAAATCTTAAACGGCCTAAAAAGGAAATATTTGCATAAATGGCCAATCAGAAGTTCATAACGACAGATGGTTCTATAATTGGCAACTAAGGCGGCTAGCCCAGGACCCGACCAAACCGATCCAAACAGAGGGCCCAGGATCAGCCCAGAATAAGAATTCACCAGTTTTGCACTTTGGTCCCTCTTTAATTTTTGTCATTCAAATGGCTGGCCTTTAATTTTTGCCTTCAAAACCGAACTTATGCTTATAGGGGAATCGGTTACACATTATTAATACCCACAAGTAATGCCAGCGCCTCTAAAAAACCTACGCCCCTATATGCATAAGTTCAATTTCAAAGAGCAAAATTAAAGACCAGACCATTTGAAGGGAATAAATTAAAGACCAGTCCATTTGAACGGCTAACCGTTTTGTCCTTCAAATGGGTTGGTCTTTAATTTACCCTTCAAATGAGTTGGTCTTTAATTTTTGCCATTAGAAATCGAACTTATGTATGTTCTTTAAGGACGCGGAATATTAATTGTGATATATTATAATACGAAAATACAAATTTATGTCTTGGGAAATGGTTGTCCGCCTTGAGGGACAAAAATTAAAGACCAGCACAAAAATAGGGACAAAAATGCAATTGGCCCTTGATCCAACTTACTTGGGCTGAGCCGGTTCAACTGTTCTTTAACCCAGGATCAACTGTCAAATCGAACTACAGATGGATTACATTGGAACGAAACTACTTGTCATACTGTAAAGGTGCACCATTTTTAAGCCTTTATTTTACTACTAGTAAAATTGGTCGCGCTTCGCGTGGTGATAAAAGTATCAACACACTCAAATTTTAATTACATGTGTTCTACAATAAAAGTAAAATATATAAAAATATGTATTGTCACATATTTCTAAGACCTCCAATTTATCATGTCGTCAACACACTCAAATTTTAATTACATGTGTTCTACAATAAAAGTAAAATATATAAAAATATGTATTGTCACATATTTCTAAGACCTCCAATTTATCATGTCGTCAACACACTCAAATTTTAATTACATGTGTTCTACAATAAAAGTAAAATATATAAAAATATGTATTGTCACATATTTCTAAGACCTCCAATTTATCATGCCGGAGGTGGTACCCGTTGACAAACTAATATTGTTATTATATTCTTCGGTCATAACACTATCAGTTACACTTTGATATCAGATATTTAAACCTCACTTTTTAAATTTTAATGCACGCATAAAACCTTCTTAATCTTATGATATACCTATATGGAAGTAATATGTATTTGTTATGCATTTCAAAAGACGCATCACGAAATTGCTCGTTAAACTTAAGCAAATCATTAAATTTGAAATCATTTTATCTATCTTCTTACATCTTGCAACATATTTCCAATTTCATTCTCATAACATTTATCTATCAATTACTTGTGGAGTTTTCATTTAGCACGTAAAGAAGACTTTTGAATCTTGTGGTCTTATATTAAGGATATGTAAAATGTATAAAAATATCCTTTAATCTTGTGGTCTTAAACATGCCATGTGGAAAGTTTTAATTAAAGAGTTGCCAAAAAAAGGCAAGAGACATCCTTTTTAAAATGGACTAAACAAGAAAATAAGACAAACAAATTGAAACTGCGAGTATAAAGTATAAATCATAATTTAGAGAATACAATTTACATTTCATGTTAATATAAGAGTAATATTGAGATCTCAAGGAAGTGTACTACCAGAGTAATTGAGATATCAAGGAAGTGGCCCTTAGGTATTTAAATAAAGTTGTTGGTAACGTGTAAAAACTCTAAAGTTAACATTTCATAAGAATATCGAGTAAAAAAATTGTTTGTGCGCATTTTTATAAGAAAATAGTAATTCTAACGCCATTAATCTTCGTTTAAAACATTTTTTTTTTCCAAATAACATTTCAAGAAAACAGTCTGAATCCCAATTATGTGAAGAAAGCCATGTATATGTGACGGAGAGTTGCTGTTTTCAGAATCAAAAAGATATTTATAATAGCACACTAAATTGAAACTATCTTTTGCCCGCTATGAGATAGCAATTAGTTTCCTATAAGAAATTTGGTCATATTATTGCTTGCATATGGATTAATTTCACAAGCGAGAAAATGCATCAAAAAAAGACATTAGCCTCTCATGGAACAAAACAAGTGGAAAATGGATCACAAATTTTAGATTTAGTAATACAATTAATAAATGAGACATACACAAACAATTCTTACAAAGTCCACTGAAATGGTGCTAATGTAATTTCAAGTTATGAACCATCCTGCAACCTGAGAAAAACAAATAACAATAAAGAAAAAACAAGTGACCTACGTAAACGAAAAAATCAAATCAGCAAATCAAAGCTTAATGAAATAGAAGCATTACCCCACCCAGCTATATAAGTTGAACTTTCACCACAAATAAAAAGTCACAAACAAAGGTGAACTTATACATGGATTCGAAGAGAAGAAGTTAGAGGAGGTGAAAAAATGTGTAACTGCTTCATCAAATTATTTTCTCTTAATCAAACACACCTTTTTAACGAAAGGTGTACATTATACGTTTTCGAATTTCTATAGAGTAATTTTGAATATTGTTGCAAAGATCTGCAACCTCTACGTAGGGTCTAGGCTGCTGCACCCCTCCTTGGATCATTCTTCTAGAAGGTGCTTCCTTCTTAATCCTTAAGCAAGTGCTCTTCCAATAAAAAGAATAATTAATAAATAGAATAAAACGAGTAACTCTATTGTGCAGGAATCTTTGGAATATTTAGTTTCGTAATTCATTATAAATATTATTTTAATGTTGTATATAGTTTTACGTATAAAAGATTGATATGATTTGTAAGTAAACACATAAGATTTTTGTAAGATTATTTTTTTTATTTCAATTATAAGTGGACTCTATTATTAGGGATTTAGCAACTCTATTATTGTACTAATTAACACTGAAAATCAAGAAAATGATCTTTATGCTCACTAGCAATTTGAATAAAGAAATCTCCCCTGAATGTTCCTATTTAATCATTTTTTTTTTTTGGTATTCATCCGATGTCCGATATTTGTATTGGGGCCCGACTAAATCTGAATTCATATCGGGTAGTCTCGCACTGGCGGGCAAAACACTCTCTAATAATAGTGACTTAGTACCCAAGGAGGTTCGAACTTTAGATCTCTTGGTTAAAAATGAAGTAATATCAGTTACTACACTATAACCTTATTAGTTTATTTCATCTTCTCGACTATTAAACACACTTGATGAAGCAGCCTTTATTTTTTATTTTCTTTCTCCTTCAGTGGACCTCTTCAAATTTGAGACTACCAAGTACCAAACAAGAACGCAAGAAGAGAAAAGTGAAAAATGAAATTACATGCGTAATAATTCATGTTTGACTCTTAAAAAATAATAATTAATAAATTTTAAAAAGATAGTATTTTTTTTAGATGAACTTTACGCAGCGTAATATCTAAATAAATAAAATGAGTATATTTCAAACACTAAATATTATATATAAAAAAAAAAAAATGACAGTCTAGTGCACAAAGAATCCCATTAGCAGGGTATGGAAAAATATCGCATCCCAAAAAGTGTGATGTAAAAAGGGGTAAATACTTACTCATACTAAGTGTATATACCAAATCAATACAATTTCGTAGTTAAGTGATTTAATGACGTGAATATATACATTAATTAACCATGATTAAGTAATAGTTGTATACTTCCAAACATATGTTATGTATCTATTGATTTGGCGTAAATATCCGATATAAGTAAGTTTTTATCATGATATGCAAAAATCAGTGACTGCTTTTATGGCTTGAACTCGTGACATAGAGATCACATGAAGACAACTTTATGCTACTCTAAAGTTCTCTTTGAAAACATATGATGGAGTTTTTTTTTTTTTTTGGGTAAAAACTCCTTCGAGTTATTTTTCAGAAAATTATTTATTCAGTTTCTTTTTTAAAATCAAACGTCATTAACAGTAGCATCAGTGAGCGCAGCCAACTGTCACCGGCCCTTGGTACCCTTGGTAACCAAGTAATTGATATTTACAATTTAGTCCATCAATCCATTAAAACTTATATTTAAAGGTGGACACCTTTGAGCTAACCATGAAAAAAAATACTCTCATTTTCTTCTCTCTTTAAGTCTCTGTTTTGACTCTTTTCTTCACACAAAATCAATTTTTTTTTTTTTTCACAATCTCTTCTTCTTGGAAAATGGAATTGAAAATGGAAGAGCACTACAAGAGGCTTCCTCCTCCACCAAGAAGGGGACAAATAAAGATGAAAATCTTGAATTCTCTTATAAAATCTGCAACTGAATTTGTTTCTGGTGGTGAATCAACAAACAAAAAAGGGGACTGGAAATGATGAATCATACAGATGATGGTGTTTTTTTCGAAGTTTTGTGAAGCTTGGGGAGTTCTATGTAAATAATGGGAAATTCTGCTTCCCCTGTTTTTTTTTTTTTCCTCTCAGCTTCAAGTTTTGTGAAGCTTGGGGGAGTTCCCTGTTTACTTGTTTAATCTCTTTATTTTTCCTTCATTTGTAGTTCATTTTTAATTTCAGAGTATAACTGAAATTTCTAAGTGTGTGATATATTGATATTGAAATAGCAATGAGCCTTTTTGTTAAGTAAAGTAGCAAAGTGTAAATTAGGAATTTCTTTTCATGATTTTACTTTTGTCTTAGCTTGAGCGTGTATCATGATTAGTGAGGGGATTGGAGTGAATTAATTTGGTTAATAGACTGAAATTTGAACACTGACAATTTAATCTTCTCGTTAACTACCAAAATTATGAAAGCTTCTTATTTACGAGAATTAACCTAAATAGCTGTCCTTCGAAATCACTTAAACCAAAACTACCAACAGGATGTGTAGTATATTTATAACCGATATATACTGTGTATATTACTGTACATAATAAGAATATCATTCATGTATATTGACTGAAAAAATAGACAGAAAATCCGGGACTATTTGTGTAAAGCCGGACGCTTTTTTTTTTTTTTTTCTGGTAATTTTGAGCATAAGCCAGTAACTATATTTCGATGAACTTTTTTTTTTTTTTTCTTTTATTTCAAGATCAATGGTGGGAAGAAATCTTGGAATACGTTCTTGTAGACATTTAAATTTTATTGGATATAAATTCATAAATTAATTTGGATTATATTAAATTTAAGAAAATAATTCAAGTTATGTGACTCATATGATAGGATTATTCATCTAATCCTAAATATATTGGGGTTCATTTAATTGGGCTCCAAATAACGAGCCCACTTTAATAGTCCAAGGTTCAAGTCCATTTCAAGCCCATGCCACGTGCAATTGAGGTGGCAATTCAAGTCAAATTAATGGGCCAATGAAATCATGCCAAGTATACGGATGACAGGCTTCCCAATCAAATCACAAAGCTACATTTTCCCTAAAACTATAAATAGGGGTCTCATAACTCACAAAGAGGAGGAATTAAGAGCAAGAAGCAAGAGAGCTCGTGGATCAAAGTCTACATATTTCTCTACAAGCTACAAGTTCAAAGCATCCTAGCAATCAAGTTCAGGCTCAAGTTCAAGTTCAAGTTCAAGATTAAGAACGAAGACAAATATCAAGGCGTTTAAGATCAAGTTACTTATTCGTGGCAAATAATTTAAGTCCAAATTCAAATACGAAGATTCAAGATTAAGCTGCTGAAGCCCTTGAATCTAAATCAAATTCAAGTTTCAACATAATTTACATTATTGTTGGAGAATCAGAGGACTATATAGATATTGTAACACTCTACCTCTCATCTCTTCACATTAATCATCAAAT
>NW_026715063.1:0-24920 GCF_029784015.1 Lycium ferocissimum | reverse complement strand
TTGTTTGGGATTGTTGGGAATTTCTTAAATCTTTTTTGGAATGGTTCGGATTAGTAATTGAAAGTGAGCATTGGTATTGAAATGATCGTATGTAGTTTATTTGAATATAAATGAAATGTTGTCGAATTGTATAGAAAGGAGTTACTAATGTTAGAATACGTTTTGAATCCATTGTTGATGTTGTTTATATGATTGTGGGTGTTGTTGTTGAAGATTTGGCCGAGTTGAATTCTCGGGGTTGTTGGATTTATAGGGGAGATGATGCCCAAATTTCTGTAAATAAGTGATGGCTTGGAATTGGATTCTTAAGTGTTTATGACTAATGGTTGATGCCTAATGATGTTGTTGTAGATTGTTAGAAGCCCGAGACTTAAGTCTGACTAGCGTAGGAAGCAAACGAGGTATGTAAAGCTCAACCGTTCTTTCTTTGGCATGTCTTAGTTAAAAGTAAGTTATGACACGAGCCTCGAGGTAACTCTATTCTTGCGATCCGAGCATGTCTATGATTCTTATTTGTTTCTTGATATTCGTATTCTTAATGTAGTCGAATTATGGTTCTTATGTTTTTGAATGACTAAGTTTCAAAAGTTGCATAAAAGTTTTGCTTTCAAAAGAGTTTTGTTCTTAAATGATTCCGTAACTACGAACGGCCAGTAACTTTCATAGAAGAGCTCGGATTGCTTCGATATGTTCGTAGAAAGTCCTAAAGTGAATAAGGTCAAGTAACTTTCCGTGGCGGACTCGGATTGGTTTGACGTATGTCTATGATCCCTATGGTTCTTCTATATGTTTATGATGTTTGATATGTTTCGATAGCGTCCGCAGTATTTGATAAGATAATTGATATAACTATTGTCCCGATTTTCAAATGACGATCCGTTTAGAGTACTTCATTGAGTCTCTGAAAATGATTTATGTGCATATGGTTTGTCACTACTCCGCTCGTGCCAGCCTCAATATGTCTTTCACTACGTCCCGGGCCAGGGCATGTATTCGTGTAATTCCACTGCATTGTTCACCGCGTCCCTCACTAGAGGGCCGGGGCACGTTATATGATATGATGATATGGGGAGCGGCCGGTGTGATGGCATATGATGACTTCATTCACCGAGTCCCTCACTAGAGGGCCGGGTACGGTATATACATATATATATATATATATATATATATATATATATATATATATGTATATGCATGCATACATGATGATGATATGATTTTATTTACCGCGTCTCTCATTAGAGGGCCGGGGCACGTTATATGTACACTTTATATATGTATATCATGATTTTACTCACCGAGTCCCTCACTAGAGGGCCGGGACAGGCTATATGTTTATACGATGATATTACGACATTAACGTACATGATATCCGTGTTTTCAAAGGCAAGTCTTATGATTTTATCACACTCTTGCTTGTGATCCCGCCATCGTATTTCATGCTTTACATACTCGGTACATATTCCGTACCGACCGCTTTCTTCGGTCGCGTTTCATGCCACGCAGTAGACCCATATGAGTCAAGATATTAGTAGAAGATGTTCCAGCGGGATTGGCGAGCTCCATTTTCTTTGGAGTCTTTGCCGAGTCGGCCGTATTACGTTATGGTATCATGTTCCATGTTAGAGACTTTGCGAATAGAGTCATGTGTATAAGATGTCGGTTTGTAAGTGGCTCCATAAGCCGATGTATTGTTACGCATTATTTTACAGATTTTATATGATTATAGACTTCATTTGATTTGAAGAAGTATGAAAAGCATATTTGATTTCCGAAAACCTTTCACGTTTGTATTTATGTTATGATTTAAGGGTCCAGTATGATTTGAGTATCACGAGAGTCAGCGGGTTCGCTCGGCCCTAGGTAAGGGTCGGGTGCCCATCACACCCTATCGGATTAAGGGTGTGACAGTAAATACTGACAAATACGGGTAAAAACATTGATATCTACCTCGGGGCGAACTCTGCCTCAACATTCGAAGACGAATGTTTTTATAGGGGGGGAGGATGTTATACCCCGCGTTTTCAGAGCATAAGTATGACATGTACCTCATCGTAGTAATGGAGTGTCGAAGACGTCCCATGATGTCTTGAAAGGCCCAAGCCATGGAAAGTACGTAACAACGAAGAAAAAGGGTGAATTACGATCTCGTAAGTCGTAATCGGGAAAGAGTATTTTGAAACACGAGAACATGGACATTATTAGTATAATGAATGAAAAATATCATGCATGGAGAGTTTCGGAATATTTCGAGATCGAGTAAATTGAGGAAAAATAAGTTCGACGAAAATTTGGGAAATGCAAGCGAATTTTTAGTCAAATTTGGAGGCGCATATCTCGTAGTATATGTGGAGTTTTAAGGTGTTTTAAAAGCCTAAAATGAAGTTCGTCGAGTCTAGTTTGTAATGCAACAAACCGTTCATTGAGAGGACATCGGAGTAGAGAATTATAGACGTTACAAACTGAACTGTCGACGCAGAAACAACATTTCTGCAGTACCGCTACAGTACTGTAGCTACAGTGCACCGACTCAGCACCTATAAAAAGGGTTGAAACCCCATTTTTTTCATCCAAAAAGTTCCAAAAATTTCCAGAAAATTCAGCAACAAAAGGGAGCAAATATACCTCACAAAAATGAGAATTTTCAGTGAAATTTCAAGTAACGAAGTATGAATCGAAGTCCGGGCAACGCATAGTCGCGAATATAATTTCGTTTGGAGTTAGAGGAGCATGGGAACAAGAAAATGTTGAAGATTTTGCTACTTTCATAAAAGCAAGGTATGAATCTTCAAATCCCTCTTTTTATTAAGTTTGATTAAGGAATAAATGCAAGAATAGAGTTATAGTTTCTTGTGTTGATGTTGTTGGATTATGGATTGAGGGTTGAAGAGAAATTTGGATGGAAATACATATATTTATCTAGTAGGATGTTGAGAATGTTGTTATTGAGGTTGTTAGTATTAATTTCGACTTCTTTACGGAAATAAAGTTATTAATTAGTCGTATTCCAAGTTGGTTGGTTGGGAAATTTAGGAAACAGTGTGTGGGCTGTTTTATGGCATATGTTGGTGTTGGAAATGATGTTATTACTATTGGTTTTGTTGTTGATGTTGTTGGTTGTTGAATTGGAATTTCGGGCTAGGCACGTAAACGGGGAAATGCTGCCCAATTTCGACAGAATTTAAAAGGACTTTCATTAGGTGTAAGACGAGCGTATGACGATGATCCTAACGATATTATGGATGGTTCTATATGTAGATTACGAGGCTACGAATAATTCTTAAGCGAATTGCAAGATAGGAAATAGGTCGAAAGTAGAGAAATTGTCTTCCAGGTATGTAAAGCCTAACCTTTCTTTCTTTTGGCATGTCTTAGTGTAAGTAGGCTATGATACGAGCCTCGGGGTAACTCTGTTCTTGCGATCCGAGTATGTCTACGATTCTTATTCACTTCTTGACTTTTGCATTCTTAATATAGTCGAGCTATGGTCTTTATGTCTGTTGTATGATTGGATTTCAATGTTGCAAAAAGAATTTTTGTTCTTAAAGGATTCTATGTCTAATAATGGCCGTAACTTTCATAGACGGAACCGGATCGCCTCGATATGCTCGTAGAAGGTTCTGTAATGAATAATGACTCTAACTTTTATGGGCGGGCCCGGATTGGTTTAATGCATATCCGTGGTCCCCGAGATTTTCCTTTGTATAGTCCTAACGACTTTTTTTTTGAAAGAACTTAACATGATTACCGTTTTAACTCTCGAGCGTCGACTACTCACTTATTCATAGAGTCTGTAATGATGATTTATGTGCATATGGTTTCTCACTACTCTGCTCGTACCAGCCTCAATATGTCCTTCACTGAGTCCCGGGCCAGGACACGTATTCGTGCACAACTCCACTGCATTATTCACCGAGTCCCTCACCAGAGGGCCGGGACACGCTATATATATATGTATATGATGATGTGATGATATGGGGATGGCGGCCAGGATGGCATATGATGACTTCATTCACCGAGTCCCTCACTAGAGGGCCGAGACACACTATATGTACATGTATATGATGATTTTACTTACCGAGTCCCTCACTAGAGGGCCGGGACATGTTATACATGCATATGTACATGATGATTATTTATTTATGTTTCAGAGTCAAGCCTTATGATTTTCTGTACTCCTTATTCAGTATGATCCTGTTTACTGTATTTCATGCTTTACATGCTCAGTACATATTCCGTACTGACCCCCTTTCTTCGGGGGCTGCGTTTCATGCCACGTAGGTGTATACAGATGAGTAGAAGATGTTATAGCTGGATTGGCGAGCTCCATTTCCTCCCGGAGTGCTGTCGAGTCAGAGTGTCTATGTTATGGTATCTTGAGTTATGTTAGAGACTTTACAGACAGAGTCACGTGCATAACATGTCGGTTTGTAAGCGACTGCAGTAGCTTTCGATGTATCATCATGCATTATATTACAGATTTTATATGATTACAGATTTTACTTGAATTGAGAAAGATGAAAGGCATGTTGTTCTTGAAAAGCTTTCCTTATGCATTCATTTCACGATTTAAGAGTCCGGTATGATTATGAGTATAACGAGAGTCAGCGGGTTCGCTCGGCCCTAAGTAAGGGTCGGGTGCCCATCACGCCCTATCACAGGTTAGGGTGTGACATACATATATAACAAAATAATAATCAATGAGACCTCCAAAAAAATGGAGTGCTCTCCAATCAGCTAATAGCTCCTACGAATCTGGATCACCTCCCTGTTTACCTGTGGGCATGAACACAGCGTCCAAAGAAAATGGACGTCAGTAAGAACATTGTACTGAGTATGTAAGGCATAAACAGTAATGAAACATCAATGAAGTAGGAAGCCTCGAATGAGGAGCAATCTGTAACTGACTGTCAATTATAAAAGAAATAATGCATGCTGGCTTACTTCATAATCATCATCATATCATGTATGCATATTTGTATAAGCTGCCCGACCATATAGGTACGGTGTGATAATCATTAGCATTAGCCTGCGTCCAGGCCTCCCGTGTCTGGGGTACCATCTCATGCGGCCCACTAGTGGTGTCTGCCCATGCCATCTGGCTATGGTGTATACGCTGCCCGCCTTAGCGGTGACTTTCCAGCCATATAGGGCCGGTGTAACATCATCATCATATACTCATCATAATGCATGCATGGAAATTCAAAGACAACTATATTTTTTCGGGAGCCCCCGATTCCATTATGGAGCATTCATAAGCATTCTGCCTCACCTTGAAGGAATTATCATAAGGTGAGTGTATATAACGATCACCATCAATAGATTATAGGTAGCATCATTAGCTTTATAGGAACGTCATATCATGGACTCTAGAATCTTTAGACTTATGCTTATCATCATTATCGTACTCATAGCGTATCTCTTATCTCATATGGCTATTCATGAACAAGGACTCTTAGTTTTCATGAAGAAGGAGGAAATTCATGCCATAAGATTCATGCCTTAGAAAGAAAGGACTAGCCTCACATACCTTTGTCGTTTAACTATTCTATTGCTTGCTTGTTCTCCTTTAATGCTCACGTCTTTACCTTCAAGAGAATTCGTATTAACATTAGCTAAGCAATTATAAGAACGTGCTTACTAAAGCTTGAGAAAATTGGGCAGCATTTCCTTTGTTTATAGGAATTCCTCCATATTCCATATCAACTCCCAATCATTCATAACAACAATCACAATATCATAAACAACAATCACCATTCATTTGCATTATCCGCATTTCACAATTTCACTTCAAATTCTCCATAATCATGGTCATAGTTCACTATCGCGTTCTTTCACATATAATACTCATTCCATGTTCTAAATTTCATTCATAACATATTTATAACCACAACATATCAATATCCACAATTCAATCCAAGCTTCTATTCAAAAATGACACTATTGCCATATTTATGACCCATTTCCTATTTCCTTCTATAATCCGAGTGTTTCAACTTCTCAGTTGCTTAAACAACATGAATATACCATAAAACTTACCTTAGATAGCATAGTAACAAGCCTTGAGTGGCGATACTCTTCTTGCACCAAAACCCTAATTCATTTCCAATGGGATTTCTTGACTTAGATGAACTTTAATGGGTTTCACACTCTTGATTTTTGTTGGTTTGATGAAGTTGATCATCAATTTCCTTTGTGTTCTTGTGGATGAAGAGTGGAGAATATTCTAGAGGTTTCTTGACTTGTGGAGGAGAGAAATAAAATGAAATGAAATGAGAGAGAGGTCCTTATATTGCTTTAAAACCTGTCCCGACCGAAATATACGGACCAACATACGATCCGTATAAATTATACTGACCGTATGTCTTGCCGTAGATTTGGTCCAGAGAGACATGCCATTCTGGGCTGATTATACGGTCAGACATACGACTTCAAAGATAATTTATACGGTACGCCAATATGTTGAAATCGTATAATGCGCAGTGGTTCCGAAATCATTCTAGTTGACTCGTTTGATCTCCAATCATTATGGAACCTTAATGACACTTGTTTAACACCTCAATACCAATCTAAGGGATGTTATAACTCTTCCCCAAAGCATCATTAGAACATCATTAACCGGATACTCATAAATCTTGTCTGACACACAACATATTACTTGCTTTCCTTTACAATTTTCTTCCCTTATCTTAATTGTCTTTGAAATCTCGATTAAGGTCATCAAATGCTATTTCTTACTTATCAAAACATCGTATACATCATGCTATTCATTAGTCTATTCACTGTATGCTAACGGAAAATTTTTCGAGGTGTAACAGTATGAATCCCTCGTCTATGTGTATAGGCTTGAATGATGCATTCATTATGTTGTTAGTCATATGTCATCTCTGAGAATGATCCTCTTCACTAAAGAACTCTAGAAATTCTTTAATTTGAGGTTTAGCAAAAAATCTTCGGCCATGACTTTCATTGGGGGACGAATGATCCTCAGGGGGGGGGGGGATAATGTAACACCCCATGATTTCGGGTTAGGTGTGAATGTGTAAACTAGTAATAAGATGATATTTTAGCTATATTAATCCATTAGGGATGAATTTAGGTGATAAGCAGTTGTTTGAAGTCAACCCAAATAGTGAAGTTCGTAAGAGTTCTCAAACTCGTTTAAATTTCAATAAGACTAACTTCTAAGATAGTTTCGTGAAAATAGGCTCGGAATTTGGGAAAAATTTCTCACTGAAAGTCATAGATCTTTGAAATACCTCTCCAACGGTAGGTTTCCCAGCTCCAACAAAGCTTTGTGCTAGGAGTTATGCTAATTTTACTGAACATCATCTGTGCAGTGTAAAATTAGGCGTGCGCAGCGCCCTAGGCGGCTCCTCGGGCGGTGCCCCAGACCAAATTTTCAAGAAATTCAAAATTTCGATGCCATTGAAATAGATACACTATGTGCACCGCCCTGGGCGACGGCTCATGTTACACCTCGGAATTTCGGGTTGTTACGCGGTAAATAGACTAACACAAGTTAAGGTGTATATGGTATCCCTACACCTAAGAATGGATACTTGATAATTCTAATTAAGATTTCCATGACATTTGTGGCAAGAGAAGAACGCTCGTTGGAGAAAGTTAAGGTAGAGAGTGTTTTACCTCGTGTACAAATGTGCCAGCAAGTATTCCTGGTAAATTACAGGATTATAAGTTGAACGGATTGCATTGACGAAATCTGAACTGAATTAGAAAAATTCTGCAGACACCAGTCACTGTCGATGGACCGTCGATGTGCACCATCCCTGTGTTTCTACAATCAGAGATTCTCAAGCGTGAGTCGACGGAGCAAGTTGACGGACCGTCAACACGTCGACGGGTCGTCAACCCGCTTATCGAACTGTTTCACTGGAGCCTTCCAATTCCAGTTATAAATAGGTGACCCTTGTGCTTATTTTTTAGATTTCTCATTTCCTCCACACCTCAAGAGAGCTCTAGAACCTTCTCCATACCATACAAACATACATCCAAGATAAATCAAAGACCAAACACCAAGAATCAAGTGTAACAAGTGTATGGGTGTTCACTAGGGTTAATGGAAGCTTGGAATTCTCTTTGGAATTGAAGTGGTGTTGTCCTCAAGTGGAGTATCTTCCTCCAAAGATCATTTCTACATAATCAAAGGTGAGCTTTATAATTATTTCATGTTATTAAAAGTGTTGAGTGGTTGAAAGACTTGGATTAGATAAGAAAATAGAATATGAAACTTAAATGTGGAAATAGTGTTATTCTTGGATAGAGCTTGACAAGAATCATAGTTCTTGATATGCTATGAGTATAACCTTGTTATGAATGACATTAAGAATGTTTGAAGAAGTATTACATATGAATGGGTATGACGTTGTGTTGTATTTATGGTTGTCGATGGCTTTGAAAAGAAATTTTGAGAACTGGATAATACCTAGCTTGGTGGGGATTATTGATTGTGATATTATGGGCGTTGTCATTGATGTTGGGAGTTGTTTATTAAATGGAGAAAGTTGTCGAAACAAAGGAAATGTTGCCCAATTTTCGTTAGCCTTTTAGTCACTCTAGATTAGTTTCTAATGATCTAATAGTGCAATGCGAAATCTCTTGAATGTAGAATTGCGAACTTGGAAGGAGAATGCTTAGTCGTTAAGGAAACACAAAGGTATGTAAGGCTAGCCTCCTTCTTTCAAAGGCATGAATCCTATACTATGATTTCTTCTCTATATCCCCATAACCTTCTTACATCCCAAAAGACGAAGTTAAAGATTCTTAAGAACTTTTTATGAGATAGAGATGAGATATGTTCTATGATAACGATGATGGTAATGATGGTTTCATGAGCTTGATAATCCTATTTTTATGATGTCATCGATGTTGCTTCTTGTTGTTGTCTCACCTCACGATATTAGTTCTTCCAAGGTGAGGTATAACGATGATGATTATTCCATAATGAAATCGGAGGTTCCCGACCTTACGTCACTTCGACAGAGACATAGCTTTCATTTAGGCTCTCATGCATGTTTTATGTTATTTTTATGTATGATCACACCGTGCCTATACGGCCGGGCAGACACACCACTGCAGTGGGCAGCTTACACCCCAGACGCGGGAGGCATGGACGCGGGCTAATGATTATCACACCTCACCTATATGGTCAGGCAACTTATATATGTATGATATGATATTATTGTTATTATAAAAGTTAGAATGCATGATTCCGCCTCAAGCGGCAAGCAGTTACAGTTGTCTTTTCTTTTTATGCTTCCCATATTTCCTTATTATGTCATCATATGTGCCTTACATACTCAATACATTGTTCGTACTGACGTCCTTTCTTTATGGATGTTGTGTTCATACCTCACGGGTAGACGAGAGAGGCACGGACGCTTAGGAGCTTACTCAGATGTTGTTCGGGGGCACCCCACTACTCGGAAATGCCATTTCTTGGTATATTCTTTTGTGTACATATTTGTGGCATGGCGGGGTACTGTCTTGTCCTTATGATTTCAGTACTCCAGATAGAGGCTCGTACATACTTATGTATGGGTTGTAGATTCTATGTGACCATCTTCATTGTATATTCTGCACATCATTTTGTAGCCTTGAGGGCTTATGTCTATACATGTTTTGGGAGGTATTAACGACCGTTTTACGATAAGTCTTATGTTGAGAATGATGTATGCCCAAGTTCAGGATGATAGATAGCATGACGAGTGGTGCTCGGTAGTCAGCTCCGGGTACCCGTCATGGCCCACTAGTTGGGTCGTGACAAAAGTGGTATCAGAGCGGTTCCGTCCTAGGGTGTGTCTATGAGCCATGTCCATAGAGTCTTATTTATGGGTGTAAAGCGCGCTACACTTATAAACGAGAGGCTGCGGGGCATTTAGGAATAATGTCTGTCTTTCTTCTTCATAGATCGTGCGATAGAGCTATGTTATAAGATTTTCGTTTCCCAAATTGTGCGTTATGATTTCAGTGATGCCGGTAAAGAGGAAAGAAACATCCGCCCAGAAGGGCAAAAGCGCGAAGAAGGCGGGTTGAAGGAGCCTCGGTGAATGTAGAGGAGGGCGAGTCCCATAATGAGGCTCCAACTCGGACTTCTCATACTCCGCGATATTAGAGGAGCATGAAGGGGCCTCACTCCGACTCCAATGTCTCCAATTCCTCCCGGGTTTTGGGTCGGCAGATGACCGAGGCTATTCGATTCTTGATAACACAGTTGCCGCCGCCAAGACTCGGCGAGTGCGGTCCCGGTGATAAAGCCACTAGTGCCAGAGCCCGTGATTTTATGAGTTTGAACCCACTAGAATTTTTCTGGTCAAATCAAAGCCGGACGAAGACCCGCAAGGTTTTGTAGATGAGATGTTGAGGACGCTGAGGATTATCCATGCTTTCGATACGGAGTCCGTGGAGTTGGCATCTTATAGGCTCCGTGATGTGGCGGTTCTTTGGTATAATAATTGAATTTCTTCAAGAGGGGAAAATGCACCTCCCCCGGTTTGGCAAGAGTTCGTAAATGCTTTCATCCGTCATTATTTGCCACCCGAGGTCCGTCGGGCTCGAGCTGATAGGTTCTTGAATTTAAAACAAGGGAATATGAGTGCTCGGGAGTATAGTCTCTATTTCAATTCATTGGACCGGTATGCTCCGAATCGTGGTAGCCGATATGGGAGACCGGGTGCATAGATTTGTGAGTGGCTTAGGGCCACATTTGTTAAAGGATTATTTGATAGCTTCACTTCAGGATGGGATGGGCATTTCCCGTATTTAGGCCCATGCCCTAAATTTACAGGAGCAACAACAGCTGTAAAGGGGTGAGCGTGATATGGATGGAGGGCAGAGCAAGAGGGCCAGATCTGCCAGTGCTAGTAGTGAGTATAGAGGGGGTCACGAACGGCGCCTTATTCCGGATATTCGGCAAATTTGCGACTAGTGCACCTCTTCGATTCGATGGGAAAGAGATTTGATCGCCCCATTTATTCAGGACAGGGTCAGAGCTCGAGAGTTTCGAGTTCCCAAGTTAGAGGTGATCCCAGTTAGAGGAGACCACCGTTACCACAATGCAGCCAATGTGGTAGATTTCATTCGGGTCCATGTCGTCGAGGCTCTGACGCTTGTTATGCCTGTGGTCAGGTTGGGCATATGATGCGTAATTGTCCATCAATGGGTGGTAGAGTTGGGGCTCAGCCCTAGGATCGGCTGCCGGCTTTCTTCATCCGTACGCCCCGTAGGGGCGGACTCCCGACCTTCCGCGCGAGGCCGTGGTAGGGGCGAGAGGGTATAGCATCCAGTTCAGGTGGCCCCCAACCCCGTATTTATGCTTTAGCCGGACGACAGGATCTTGAGTCCTCCCCTGATGTGGTTACAGGTATACTATCCATATTCTCTCATGATGTTTATGCATTGATTGATCCGGGTTCTACATTGTCTTATATCACTCCTTATATTGCTGGCCGTATTGGGGTGAAACCCGAGCCAATTAAACCTTTTGAGGTATCTACTCCGGTTGGTGATCCAGTAATAGCTAGACAAGTATACAAAAATTGTGTGATTATGCATGGTATGTGATCGCCAGACTACAACTGATTTGATTGAACTAGAAATGTTGGATTTTGATGTGATTATGGGCATGGATTGGTTGGCCTCTTGTTATGCTAATGTGGATTGTAGAACAAAAATAGTTCGGTTCCAATTTCCGGGCGAACCAATGCTTGAATGGAAGGGTAACACAGCATCCCCTAGAGGTAGGTTTATTTCCTACCTTAAGGCAAGGAAGATGATCACTAAAGGCTATATTTGTCATTTGGTCCGGGTTCATAGCACCGAAGCAAAGCCACAGACTTTTCAATCCTTCCCGGTAGTAAATGAGTTTTCGGATGTATTTTCAGATGAACTTCCAAGTCTTCCACCAAAACGGGAGATCGATTTTACCATTGATGTGTTTTCGGACACCGAACCCATATCTATTCCTCCTTACAGAATGGCTCCAGTAGAATTGAAAGAGTTAAAGGCACAACTGAAGGATTTGCTCGAGAAGGGATTTATTAGGCCCAGTTCATTACCATGGGGAGCACCTGTCTTGTTTGTAAGAAAGAAAGACGGCTCCCTACGAATGTGCATTGACGTTAGAGAGTTGAACAAGGTGACAATCAAGAATAAATATCCACTTCTGAGAATCGATGATTTATTTGATCAACTATAAGGTGCCAAGTGGTTTTCAAAGATTGATCTGAGATCGGGATATCATCAAGTGAGAGTCAAGGAAGAAGACATCCCGAAGACGGCTTTCAGGACCAGATATGGTCATTATGAATTTCGAGTAATGTCATTTGGGTTGACTAACGCTCCGGCAGTGTTCATGAACTTGATGAATAATGTATTCAGGCCTTTTCTAGACCTATTTGTGATCGTGTTTATCGATGACATTTTAGTATATTCTCAATCGGACATTTTAGTATATTCTCAGTCAGAAGCAGAGCATGCGGATCATCTATGTACTGTCCTTGGAATTCTTCGGACTCGAGAGTTATATGCAAAATTTTCAAAATGTGAGTTTTGACTGAATTTTGTGACTTTTCTGGGCCATATTATCTCAGCTGACGGCATTTGGGTTGATAATCAGAAATTGAGGCTGTAAAGACTTGGCTAAGGCCTACAACGCCTATAGAGGTTCGAAGCTTTCTGGGTTTAGCAGGTTATTATAGGAGGTTCGTGGAAGGGTTTTCTTCTATTTCAGCACCATTGATGAAGTTAACATAGAAATCAATAAAATTTCAATGGACCGATGCTTGTGAGCGCAGTTTCCAAGAATTGAAAGGTAGATTGACTTCAGCCCCAGTCCTGACGCTTACGGAAGGGTCAGAAGGTTATGCTTTTTATTGTGATGCCTCCGGTGTTGGGTTGGGCTGTGTGTTAATGCATCATGGGAAGGTTATAGCCTACGCTTCTAAGCAACTGCGGAAACACGCGAAGTATTACCTAACCCACGATCTTGAATTAGCGGCGGTTATTCATGCTTTGAAGATATGGAGACATTATTTGTATGGCATTCATGTTGATATATATATATATGAGATCATAAGAGCCTCTATTACATTTTTAACCAGAAGGAGTTGAATCTTCGGCAGAAGTAATGGTTGGAGCTATTGAAGGACTATGATGTGAGTATTTTATATCTTCCCGGAAAAGCGAATGTGGTGGTCGATGCTCTTAGCCACAAATCCATGGGCAGTTTATGTGACATTCAGCTGGAGAAGAAAGAATTAGTTCGTGAGCTCCACTAATTAGCTAACCTAGGAGTCCGCTTAATGGACTCGGGCAATACAGGAGTTGTTTTTCATAATCCATCTGTTTCATTCTTGGACATGGAAGTGAGAATGCGCCAATGTGAAGATCCCCAGTTGAGTCACTATACAGATACACTTTCTCAGAAAGAGAAGTCACCATTTGAGATTGCAGCAGATGGGATTCTCAAGTATCGAGGTAGGCTATATGTTCTGAATGTTGCAGGATTACTCCACCAGATTCTGGAAGAAGCTCATTCCTCCCGTTATTTTGTTCATCCAGGAGCAACAAAGATGTACCATAACCTTAAGTCAATGTATTGGTGGGATTGAATGAAGAAAAATATAGCAGAATTTGTAGCTCAGTGTCCAAATTGCCAACAAGTAAACATTGAGCATCAAAAGCCAGGAGGATTGTTGCAAGCCATGGAAATTCCAACCTGGAAATGGGAGGTGATCAACATGGATTTTATTGTAGGTTTGCCTCGTTCCCGGCGCAAGTATGACTCCATATGGGTGATTATTGACACACTCACAAAATCAGCTCATTTTCTTCCAATCAGAACAACATATTCAACAGAAGATTATGCGAGGTTATATCTTAAGGAGATAGTGCGACTTCATGGTGTCCCAATATCCATTATCACAGATAGAGGGGCACAATTTACAGCTAAATCTGGAAATCTTTTCAATAAGGTTTGGGAACTCAAGCGAGGCTCAGTACAACATTTCATCCACAGACTGATGGACAAGCTGAACGCACTATTCATACCTTGGAAGATATGTTGCGGGCATGTGTATTAGATTTCGGAGGCAATTGGGATGATCATTTGCCACTTATTGAATTTTCCTATAACAACAGTTATCATTCCAGCATCCAGATGGCTTCGTATGAAGCCCTGTATGGGAGGAAGTGTAGATCTCCAATTGTGTGGTTTGAAGTCGGAGAGACATAACTAATAGGTCCAGAATTGGTTTGGCAAGTGATGTAAAAGATAAAGCTTATCAGAGACCGACTATTGACAGCCCAAAGTCACCAAAAGTCCTATATAGATAATCGCTGATAGAACTTGGAATTCCAAATTAATGATTGGGTGTTCTTAAAACTATCGCCGATGAAGGGTGTAATGAGGTTCGGCAAGAAGGGTAAGCTCAGTCCCCGATATATTTGGCCTTATAAGTTTGTACGCACGGTGGGCCAAGTAGCTTATGAGCTAGATCTACCTCTAGAACTGGAGTCAGTCCACCTAGTTTTTCATGTGTCAATGCTCCGCAAGTGCGTGGGAGATCCTTCTAGAGTCGTGCCAGTAGGTGATGTCCAAATTACTGAGAAATTGGCTTATGAAGAGGTACCTATTGCTATATTAGATAGACAAGTGCGGAAACTTAGAAACAAGAAGGTAGCCTCAGTTAAGGTCTTGTGGAGAAGTAACAACAGAGAGGAGATGACCTGGGAAGAGAAAGAAGATATGAAGTCCAGCTATCCGCATTTGTTTCAACCCCCGGAGGAGATTCAAGATGAGATGCCATTGTCCTAAGGTACGTAATGCTTTCTTTTGATACTTTTGGTCGTGTGTAGCCATATCTTTTTGCCATTGTTGTTGTAGCCCTGTGAGGCGATGTTATTGTAGGTTGCTGTGATAGGATGGTAGTGCCATATTACATGGGAAACACTAGCAAAATTTTTATAAGATTCTTGAAAACATTAACATTCGGGGATGAATGTTCTTGGGGGGGGGGGGGGCGAGAATTTTACACCTCGAAATTTCAGGTTATTACGCGGTAAATAGACTAATGCAAGTTAAGGTGTATATGGTGTCCCTACACGTAAGAAAGGATATTTGATGATTCTAATGAAGATTTCAAAGACATTTGAGGCAAGAGGAGAACGCTCGTTGGAGAAAGTTAAGGTAGAGAGCATCTTACCTCGTGTACAAATGTGCCAGCAAGTTTTCCTGGTAAATTACAGGATTATAAGTTGACCGGATCACATTGACGAAATCTGAACTGAATTAGGAAAATTCTACAGACACCGTCCTTGTGTTGCTGCAATCAGAGATTTTCAGGCGCGAGTCGACATAGCAAGTCGACCGACCGTCGACACGTCGATTGGTCGTCGACCCGCTCATCCAACCGTTTCACTGGAAACTTCCAGTTCCAGTTATAAATAGGCGACCTTTGTGCTTATTTTTCAGATTTCTCATTTCCTCCACAGCTCAAGAGAGCTCTATAACCTTCTCCATACTATACTAACATACATCCAAGGTAAATAAAAGATCAAACACCAAGAATCAAGTGTAACAAATGTATGGGTGTTCGCTAGGGTTAATGGAAGCTTGTAATTCTCTGTGGAATTGAAGTTGGTGTTGTCCTCAAGTGGAGTATCTTCCTCCAAAGCTCGTTTCTACATAATCAAAGGTGAGCTTTACAATTATTCCATGTCATTAAAGGTGATGAGTGGTTGAAAGTGATACACCTTGGGAAATTTCCCGTTAGCGTACAGTGAATAGGCCATCGAAGGGTATAATGTATACGATGTTTTGACGAGCAAGAAATTTCATTAATGGTCCTAATTAAGATTTCTAAAGACATTAGAGGTAAGAGGAGAAAGTTGTTAAGGAAAGCGAGCCATATGTTGTGTATCGGGTAAGAATTTCGAGTATTGAGTTAACAACGTTCTAATGACACCTTGAGGAAGAGTTATAACATCCCTTAGAATGGTAATGAAGTGTTGAACAAGTCTTAAGAAGGTTCCATAAGGATCAGAGATCAAACGAGTCGACGAGAACAAGTCTCGGAAAACCGGGCAAACATACGGCCGGACATCTATACGGTCGTATAAAATCTATGGACCGTATGTCCAACCGTAGATTTAGCCCAGTATGGCATACTTCACTGGACCAGATCTTCGGCCAGACATATGGCCAGTAGAAAACATACGGACCGTATGTTGGTCCGTAGATCTCGGTCGGGACTAATTGTGAAATAATATAAGGACCTCTCCTTCATTTCAATTCATTTCATTTTCCATCTCCACAACTAAGAAGCCTCTAGAACACTCCAAACACTTCAACCACAAGAATTCAAAGGAAATTGATGATCAACTTTATCAAACCAACAAGAATCAAGTGTATGAAACCCATTAAAGTCATCCAAACCAAGAAATCCCAAAAGTGGTGAAATAGGGTTTTGGTGCAAGAGGTCTATTACAATTCGAGGCTTATTCCCCCATCATCTAAGGTGAATTTCATGATCTTCTCATGTTGTTTGAAGTATTGATAGGTTGAAACACTTGGATTGTAGAAGAATATAGAAAATGGGTCATAAGTGTGTGAATAGTATCATTGTTGAGTAGTAGTTGGATTGAATCATGAAAATGGATATGTTGAGATTATAAATACGTTATAAATGACATTTAGAACATGGAATAAGTATTGTATGAGAAATAACACGATAATGGACCTTGGTCATGAATATGGAGAATTTGGAGTGAAATTGTTAAATGTGGATAATGCGAATGGATGATGCTTATTGTTTATGATATTGTGATTGCTGTTATGAATGTTGGGAGTTGATATGGAATATGGAGGAAAGTAGTATAAACAAAGGAAATGCTGCCCAATTTTCTTTAGCTTTAGTAAGTACGTTCTCATGATTATTTAGCTAATGTCAATATGAATTCCCTTGAAGGTGTAAACGAGTGCATTAAAGGAGAACGAGCAAGCAATAGAATAGTTAAACGACAAAGGTATGTGAGGCTAGTCCTTTCTTTCTAAGGCATGAATCTTATGGCATGAATTCCCTCCTTTCTCATGAATGTCCTATATTCCGGAAAGCTAAGAGTCTATGTTCATGAATAGCTATAGGAAATAAGAGATGCATTATGAGTACGTTAATGATGATAAGTTAATTCTAAGAAGCTATAGCCCAAGATATGATATTATTTATAATTTATTGATGTTGATCATTATATACACTCACCTTATGCTTGTTCCTCCAAGGTGAGGCATAATACTTATGAATGCTCCATAATGAAATCGGGGGTCCACGACCTTATGTCACCCCGATAAAGTATGGTTATCTATGAGTCTCTATGCATGCATTATGATGAGTTATGATAAATGTATTATGATGAGCATACCATGATGAGCATATGATGATATTACACCGCGCCTATATGGCTGGCAAATACCGCCAAGGCGGGCGATTATACACCATGGCGGATGGCATGGGCGGACACCACTAGTGGGCGGCATGAGATGGTACCCTGATGCGGAGGCCTGGACACAGGCTAATGCTAATGTTATTGATTATCACACCGTACCGATGTGGTCGGGCAGCTTATACTTTTATGCATATATGATATGATGATGAGTATGGAAGTAAGCCGGCTTGCATTATTCTTTTTATGATTCAGTCAGTCACAGATTGCTCCTCATTTGATGCCTCCTCATTTCATTGATGCTTCATTAATGTTTATGCCTTACATACTCAGTACAATATTAGTACTGACGTCCGTTTTCTTTGGACACTGTGTTCATGCCCATAGGTAGACAGGGAGGTGATCCTGTTACACCTCGAAAAAATTTTCGTTGATGCACAGTGAATAGGCTAGAGAGGAGTACGAAGTATACGATGTTTCTATAAGAAAGAAATAGTATTTGATGATTCTAAATAACATTTGGAAGACATTCGAGTTAAGGAAAGAAAGTTGTTAAGGAAAGCGAGTTATAAGTTAGTGTGTCGGGCAAAATCATAAGTATTGAATTAATGATGTCTTGAGGATGTTTTGGAGAAGAGTTATAAAATCCCTTAGATTGCTAATGAAGTGATAAACAGGTGCTAAGAAGGTTCCATAAGGATGGGAGATCAAACGAAACGCCGGGAACAACTCCGGCGGAACTGTGAGTTCCACGACCTTGTTCCACGGATAGCATCATGATCCACGGACCGTGGATGAGTCCGTGGAACAGCCAGCAGAGAAGATAGCTGGCTGGTCATGAACCACCCCCAGTTCCACGGCCAGCACTTGGTTCCACGGACCGTGGAACTCCCGACGACTGAAATATTTTAAGTCTTTATAAATGATGCCCACTTCATTTATTTCATTTCCATACACGTCTTCAACCTCTCAAGACCTATAGAACCTTCCATAATCTTCATCCACAAGAAAAAAAAAGAGAATCAAAGATCAATAACAAGAAATGAAGTGAATCAAGTGTATGAAACCTCTCTAAAGTCATCCAAACCAAGAAATTCCAAGAAAAAGTGAAATAGGGTTTTGGTGAAAAATGTGTATTATCATCCAAGGCTTATTCCTCCATCATCTAAGGTGAGTTTCATGATCCTTCTATGTTATTTGAAGTATTAGTAAGTTGAAACACATGGATTGTGGAAGAGTATAGAAAATGGGTCATAAAAGGGTGAATAGTGTCAATGTTGAGTAATAGTTGGATTGAATTATGAAAATGGATATGTTGAGACTATAAACACATTATAAATGACATTTAGAACATGGAATAAGTATTGTATGTAAAAGAACACGATAGTGAACTTTGGTCATGAATATGGAGAATTTGGAGTGAAATTTCTAAATGTGGATGATGCGGATGGATGATGCTTATTGATTATGATATTGTGATCGTTGTTATGAATGTTGAGGGTTGATATGGAATATGGCGGAAAGTAATATAAACAAAGGAAATGCTGCCCAATTTTCTATAGCTTTAGTAGGTACGCTCTCATGATTGTCTAACTAATGTTGATACGAATCCCATATCAAGGTATTAACGAGTGCATTAAAGGAGGACGAGCAAGCAATTGAATAGTTAAACGACCAAGGTATGTAAGGCTAAACCTTTCTTTCTAAGGCATGAATCTTATGGTATGAATTTCCTCCTTCTTTATGAATGTTCCATCTTAAAGAAAACTATGAGTCCTTGTTCATGGATAGTCATATGACAAAGAGAGATACCCGATGAGTACGATAGTGATGTTGTTAAGCTTAAGTCTAAAGAAGTTATAGTCCACGATATAATGCTTTTACGAAGCTAATAACCTTCATACGATTCCATGCAATTATGCATCGTTGCTAGACCTATCTTATGATGTTAGTCTCTTTCCCTTCAAGACATGATTTTCCCTCCTTCTCCAGGAATTTCCTAAATAGCGAAGAACTAGGAGTCTATGTTCATGAATAGCCATATGAGGTAAAGGTGAGAGAAATGTTATGAGCATGATAATGGCGATGATGAGTCTATGACCCTAAGGGGCTATATATGTATAAGGTAAAGAAAGAAGGTGAGATACGAGTGTGACAATTAAGGTTGGCGAGATAAGTCTGTATAATCCTAAAGTGAGATACGATGCCCACGAAGTCAAAGATTCTAAGTATGGCTCTACTAGTGCTTCTTCTTATGTACACTCGCCTTAAAATATTAGTCCTTTGAAGGAGAGATATGATAATTCGATTACTTTATAATGCAATCGGGGTTCACGACCTTATGTCACCCCGACATATCTATAGTTGCCTACGAGTTCCCAATGCAAGTTTGATGATATATGTATATATATGATGTCACGAAGTTATGATAAAGCCATGATATGCTTATAAGATAGTTAATAATCATAAGTCTATGATATGTATGATGACGTTTAGCTTATAATATATATATCAATGAAATGTATAATGATGAATGTATGATGATGAGTGTATGATGATGTGATTCCACCGCGCCTAATTAGCCAGACACGATCAACACTAGTGGGTTGCGTGCGACTACACCGTGCCCAGAAGGCCGGACATGACCACCACTAGTGGGCTACATATGAGGGTTGCTGCTATGATTCCACCGCGCCTGGAAGGGCGGACATGATCACCACCAGTGGGCTGCGTGCGACTACACCGTGCCTAGAGGGCCGAACATGACCACCACTGGTAGGCTGCATTTGATGCTTACTCGGACGCGGGTTAACGGTGACGATGTATGTATGATATAATGATGCATGTATGATATGATGATGTATGTATGATATGATAATGTATGTACGATATGATGAGATATGTATGATAAGATGATGTATACGCTATGGTAGCTCAGATGATATGCTACGTATAATATATGTATAAAGTGTATCCAGTCGAAGGTTATGTCCTCATCCTAGGTCTTATGACTTCTCTATGATATTCATTTCATTCATGCCTTACATACTCAGTACAATATTCGTACTGTCGTCCTTTTGTTTGGACGTTTTGTTCATGCCCACAGGTAGACAGGGAGACGGTGCAGATCCGTAGGAGCTATCAGCAGATTCACAGGAGCCCTCCTTTATTTCGGAGGTGCTATTTTGAAACAGTATTTTGTGTACATATGTTTTGGGCACAATGGGGTCCTGTCCCATCCATATGTTTAGTATTCTAGTAGAGGCTCGTAGATACGTATGTGTGGGTATTATGGTCTCACAGTCTTTATGTATATGCACGTATATATTATTTTGATTGCCGAATAGCTTATGTTTATAAAAGTAAATATGTTTCAAATGATGATAGTTTTCTATGATTATGGATATCTATTACGAATGAGAATGAGATAAGTAACGGAATGAAGAGCGATGTTCGATTGGTTAGCCCTGATACCCGTCATGGCCCATATTCGGGTCGTGACAAAAGTGGTATCAGAGCAGTTCAGTCCTAGGAAGTGTCTACGAGCCGTGTCTAGTAGAGTCTCGTTTATGGTGCGTTGCGCGCCACGCTAATAAACAAGAGGCTACAGGGCATTTAGGAAAAATGACCATCTTTCTTCTTATGAGATCGTGCGATAGAGCCATGTTATAAGATTTTCCCCTCCCTAATGGTGCGTTTATGATTTACGATGAAGTCGATGAAAGAAAAAAAGGCTACGGTGCCGAAGGGCAAGGCGGTGATTACGGAAGGGGGAACGAGGGCCGTACCCGTACGGATGTGGGGGAGAGTGAACCCCAAAATACAGCCCTATCCTGGTGTTATATCCTGCATTTCGCACGTTGAGACATTCCGAGCTAGTTGTGAAAAATTGAGGACAAGATAATTTTGGAAGACGAGGTAGAGGCTTGTGACCTCCGATTCAGTCTTAATGAATAAGTCGCTCATAAATATTATTATTGGCATGGAATGTTAAGAGCAAATTTGGAAATTGTAAATCTCTAGTTCATGACTCCTTGGAGAAGCCAAGTGGCCGTGGGTCCCACCCATGGTTGGCCAATCAACCTAAGCCATGAAGATGTGCATGTGGTCATATTATATTTGTAGGGGACTTATATGAATATAGACAAAGATGACAAGGCAAGAATTCATCTTTACAACTTAAGGGAAAATTCAAAAAGTTTGAAGAAACTTGGAGGGAAAGAAAAAGAAAAATCTAGAAAAAATTAGAGGAAAACAAAATGGAGCATGGCCGGTCATGTGCCATGTATATATATATATATATATATATATATATATATATACGTGTGTGTGTGTGTGTGTGTGTGTGGTGATTAAATAAGACACGTTCATCACCCACATAATTCTAGAAATTTCAAGAGAGAGAGAGAAGGAGAGAAGCATGGGAGTTCGGCCATGGAGGGCCGGCCGAACATGCCCCTAAGTGTTGGCCAAGAAGGATAAATTTCTTCAAGCTTTTCTACTAAATGGAAGGCCTCTACGACGTCGAGAGAGTTGTTGGAAGAAGAAAACCATTCGCTTTGTGAAGAACAACTCTAGCCGTGAGTGGATGGCAAGTGGAAGAAGGTGAGATTTTATCCTCTTTTACATGTTTTATGGATGGTTTGGACGTGTTGTTGTATGAAGAAAGGAATGAAATTCATGAAAGACTGTATATTGAGGCTTGGCCGTGTGTATATGTGTTTGGTGTAGGTGCGACGAACAATTTCATTTAGTGTTTTGGTTGATTGTTGTTATAGATTCTACGGTGAAAATGAATGTTTGATGATTCATGTTGAAGTAGTAAGTGTTGCGGGCTATTTTGGAAATTAATGTGATTTTAATATAGTTTCTTGTATTGATGGAAATAATGTTGCTCACGTATGGAATTATTGATATAGTTCATGAATTCGGAAGAATGAAATGTGTTGCCATTGCTCTTATGGAATATGGTAAGTTTCGGGTGGCATTGCATGATTAGCCGGGCTGTTTGTGTATTGTATAGACTGCCTGGAATGTTCTTAAATCGTGTTTGAATGGTCTCGGATTAATATTTGAACGTATGATCATTAATGTTGGATTGAATGCATGTAGTTTATTTAGACATAAATGGAGTATTGATAAGTTGTGTAGAGAAGAATACCAATGTTAGAATGCGTTTGGAATAAATTATTGATGTTGTTTATATGATTGTTGGTATGGTTGTTGTTGATGATTGTTTTGGCCGAGTTGAATTCTCGGGGTTGATGGATTTATACGGGAAAGGCTGCCCAAATTTCCGTAGACAAAGTGTTAGTTGAAATCGGATTCTTAAGTGCTCATGGCTAATGGTTGATATCTAATGACGTGATTGTAGATCGTGAGAAGCCAAGGCATAAGTTTGGATTAGCCTAGGGAGCGGCCAAGGTATGTTAAGGCTCGTCCCTTTCTTTCAAAGGCATGATTCTTAATTACGATTTCATAAATGCTTCCATAACTTTGTTGTTTTCAAAAGAATTTTGTTCTAAACGAGTCCGAAACTACGAACGCCCGTAACTTTCACGAGATGGGCTCGGATCGCTTGAAACCATCGTAGATGATTTCATAACGAGTAATAATCTTTAACTTTCATAGGCGAGCCCCGTATCGTTGACGTCACCGTAGGCCCAGCGACTTTCCTTTGTTAGTTCTAACGACCTATTTTGAAAAAGAATTCTGAAATGTCTGTATCTTTCCAAAATGGAGGTTTATGACTCCGTAAGCTTTCATGACAATAACGACGGATATGTTTTACAATGACAACGATGATGTCAAAAATGAGAATATTTTCCTACGATGAATATGATGATGATGATTCCATGTTTAAAGGTTCCAAGTCTATGATTTGATGACGATATGAGAATGTTGAGCTATTTCTTGATTTCTCAATTTTATTCATGAATGATGACTATTTTTTAAAGATTCTAAAGTATGAATTGATGCCTTATGCTCCCGTTTTATGTTTCCTCGTGAAGTTATTCTTCATTGACAGTCTCACCTTATAATAATCGTTCCCCAGCGGCGAGACAAAGCGACCATGATTGATTCCATAATACAATCGCAGGTTACCGACCTTACGTCACTCCGATAAATACATGACTTTCTTTGGGCTCTTATGCATGCTACTTATATGATATATGAATATGATATATGTATATGTATATGGGGAATATGGGAAAGGGCGATAGCGTTATATACACGTAACCACCTGATCAGTTGGTATAATATGACATGATACCGTCCCGGATGCGGGATGCCCGGAAGCGGGATATGTGGTTATGGATCGGCCTGCACGTTCCGTAGCAATATATTATATGGATCGGGCTGCACGTTCCGCAGCATTGTATATATATATATATATATGGATCGGGCTGCACGTTCCGCAGCATGAACCATGCATGGTTCCGCCTAAAAGGGCACTCAGATGTACAGGTTACTCTTTTATCTCATGAAATGCCCTATGTTTTCGTCTTGTTACTACTCATGCTTTGTATTTGCATCCTCTAGAATGTTTTACTCATGCCTTACATACTCAGTACATCGCTCGTACTGACGTCCCTTCTTGTGGGCGCTGCGTTTCATGCCACGCAGGTGTATACAGACGAGTGGAAGATATTGCTAGAGGATGCTCCAGCGGGGTTGGCGAGCTCCATTTCATTCCGGAGTGTTGCCGAGTCAGAGTATCTACGTTATGGTATCTGGAATAAAGTTAGAGACTTTGCAGACAGAGTCACGTGTATAGCATGTCAGTCTTGTAAGTGGCCCTGCAAGCCGATGTGTCATCATGCATTATATTACAAAGATCATATGATTACCGATTTTGCGCGATTTGAGAATAACGAACAGAATGTTTTTGAGAAGCTTTCATTATGCATTTCATTTCGTGGTTTAAGAGTCCAGTGAGATTATGAATATCACGAGAACCAGCGGGTTCGCTCGGCTCTGAGTAAGGGGTCGGGTGCCCATCACGCCCTAATAAGTTAGTGTCACGACCCAACCCCGTGGGCCGTGACTGGTGCCCTACTCAGGCACCCAAACAAACTGACGAACCAAATCATCAAAATAAGGCATGCTCGCATTTGAACAGACATAACTCGTACCGAAAATAAAAGCTGATATCATACAAATGCTACCCCTGGCGGTCGCCCGTATCAAAATATCACATCGTAATCAAAGCTGGCGGAATGTACATCGCCCAGACATACTCACACAAACATGTGGGCCATATCTGACCGTAGTAGCATACGGGACGCTAAGGGCGCAAAACAAAACTATATACGCACAACCCGGATCACATACAAATAAACTGGACCCACGACCCACAACTATGACTACAGCCTCTACAAACCGATCCGAACATACGAACATATGACGGGACAGGGCCCCGCCATGCCCGAATAGTAGCAAATGTAAAATACACAAAG
>NW_026715062.1:0-21527 GCF_029784015.1 Lycium ferocissimum | reverse complement strand
ATGGACAAAAGGGTGAAAAATTTAGAAATTGGAAAACAAATCTCAAGTACAAATGCATTTATGTGATATTTTCAACAAACCAAGTGAGAGGAGAAAAGAATCCAAAAGAACTCACGGGAAAGAGCAATAGAAGCACCGATATTTTTCATCTAAATGATAAAATGAATTTCTTTTTCTTTTCAAAAACTCCATATTACTCATTTTTTTTTTCTGATCATGTTTTTGAGTAATAAAGCAGCGCACAATTTTGAAGGAAAGGCAAAATACCCATTGCAAAAAAGGAAGGAGAAAGAAAGCTCTAAATTAACTCAAAAGATGCTACCTTTTAGCAACAGATAATGTGATTCGACTCGCAAAATCTGCAAAATTATACTTGAGATGATAGGGATTAATGAAATAACAGTAAATACCATTTACCATTCAAATAATAATAATAACAACAATATCAGTGACCATCATGAATGAAAAATAGTACAAAAAAGCTTCATCTTAGCAGTTTAAGTAGAAAAATAGAGCAGAGGCAGAAAATTTTGCAGTAGTTACTACGGCTTGCACCGACATATGTAGAAACATGCTTGAGGAAATCACAAAATTATTAACAAAGGTGCAATTGACGATGGCCATGGTAAAAACTCAAGATTTCCAGTGCCAGACATATCATCAAACACCTTGAGTGCATAGTCCACTTTAGATTTTCCTATCTAATTTTGCACTAATTAGTTTGTAACAAAGACAAAATTCGTCAAAAAGACATACGTAATACTCGTGCGATTTCTAGCACAAACACTAACATGCATGTAAAATTCTGGAAATACATTATTCAAAACGAAGAGGAATTAACATCTCCACTGGAAATACAGAAAATTTTGCAGTAGTCCTTCGAACTTGTGCAATAGAGTGTAAGAAGAAAGAAGATGAAGAGTCAAGATGAGATCAAATTTGTGAAATTTATTGAAGCATTACACTCTCCAATTTGCCCTTGAAAATTTTCGAAATTCCAAAATCAGCCTTGTTCGTTCCCCCAACTCGTTATATATATATAGTAGAGATAGAGACTAGTAAGGATAACCGGTGCAGACCACGGGCCCAATAACACTTCTAAATATTGGAGTATAAGTTTTTTTTTTTTTGTTATAAAAAAATATCATAATTTTGTTAGTCATAAGTATTAATTGAAAAATAAAGTTTAAAAGGAATTTCTCTCATTATTGTGAGTTATTACATTAAATGACTATTTATCATAAAACTATTTTTCGCGAGTTTCTGAGCTTTTAAGAATCCAAGAAATGGAGTTTTAAAATTTCACTTTAATTCAGTCATCCGCAATCAATTTCTAAGCATAAAAATATTAGAATTTATAATCACAAATTAAAAAATTCTTAACTTTTTTTTTAAAGTGTATAAAAATAGGCCAAATAGGGTAAATCTTGAAAATATAGACTCATTACTATCTAATTTTACTTAAAATCAAGTGTTGGAAAACATGAGGTTCGGATAAACAATTGAGATCTACAAATATTCACTAACTTGGACTGTGTATTTAAATGTCAACATCGGCAAAACAGAGGCTACCAATTGATACGTGTAAAATAAAAAATTTAGTTGGGCCCACATTTGCAAAAGGAATTGTGCTGTACTTCTTGGAAGTTGGAACTTGGAACAGGTCCAATTAGGGGTGTCTGACAAAGAAACCGATAAACCGCATTTAGGCAAACCAATAAAACCCAGAAAAAAACCTCACTAGTGGTTTGGTTTGACTCTTTGGTGTTGAAAAAAAAAAAATATGACCACGGTGGTTTGGTTTGGTTTTAAAAAAAAAGTCAAACGAATCCAAACCAACCCGACACATTACATGTATTGAATTTTAAAAATATTTATTTGTAATGTAATTTATAAATATTTCTTAAATTCGGTAGTTTTTAATTTATTATCATATTATTCAAGCTTGAACTTAGAATTTTGAATGTCAATAAGTTTTATATCCTATGGATGTTAGTAACTATATAAGTCCAAATCAAAACCAACTCAACACTAATACTAACAAAAGAAATTTAATTTACATCATATGTGGAATAATGATAATGTTGGATATATCTATTCTTTAGTTTTGCGTAATTGGTTTAGAGAGTGAAAATACATAACTTAAGTTTTTTCTTGTCATGTAATTAATACTTATTAGCGTATTTATTTTTGCATGACTTAGTATTTTTAGATCATAGTCATTTCTTTTACGCTATTAATTGATATTTATTTTAACGCATTTTATTATCTTTTGTTGAATATTTTAATAAAATGTCATCACTCTTCTCACATTTTGTGTTATTTTCTAAACACCTTAATTATATAGTTGTATCTTACTGGACTAAAGAAATATTTGAAGTAAAAGTTATATGTTTTGTATCAAGATTGTATTCCGAAAAAAAACGAAAAACCCTTGAAAACCGAATAACCGAGAAAACCCGAGGTTGAAAAACCGAATTTTATTGGTTTTTTTTTGGTGTATAAATTTAAAAACGACGCAATTGGTTTGGTTTGGTGTTTAAAAAAATCAAATCCAACCCGATCCAGTACACACCAGTCCCAATATTTTGGCCAACATGGGAAAGGTATGTACGTGAAACATTCATGTACAGCAACAGTAAAGCACAAATATCACAGAATACCAAAAATAACCTTATGCTGAAATAGGCATGTTGACGGAGAGGTGCCAGTATTCCCTCTAGTACTAGTTATAAAATCCCGTGCGTAGTACAGGTGAAAATGTTAAAATTGATAGTTAATTTTTTTTTGAATTTTGAATTGATATATAAAATAATCTTTATTTTGTAGTATTTAGAAATATAAATTTGAGTGTGCGGTATTCTCCAACATAATACTATTACTTAAAATTAATATGATTATCTTTTGAAACACATATTTTACCCTATTAATATTTTCGGCTATCTTAAAGACAACACTAAACTCTACATATAAATAATTTTGTTGGTCTTTAGCCATAACTTTCAAAACACTAATTAATATATAGGTAGCTTTCAAAATTTAAGATGAATTTTACACAATGCTATTAGCAAGAGTGAAATTACTCTATACATTATCCAATTCAAATTAAATGAATTCTAGTACTTCTTTTTGGTTCAAAATGAATGAATTTTTCAAAACCCAAGAAAATGTTAAATAATTATTTTCAAAGATACCCTTCTCTCAAATGAATTTTTTTAATCCCAGCATTAAATATTTCTGATAGTTTAAAAAAAATAAAAGAATAATTCTGTGAAATGACTCTTTAATTAATATAATTAATTAACTTTCAAAATTTTATTTTGGACAGGAAGAAGTATAAATTTTACAAAATAATAAACGGAAAAGGGCCAAAATTACCCCTGAACTTTGGAAAATAGTTAATTTAAATGCCTTACGTTATCTTATAGAACCCATTATATCCAGGTCGGGTTGGATTAAGTTGGTGGGTAAAAAGTTATTTGGGGAAAAAATGGGCTGGGTTTCTAGGATGATGTCATGTGGCAAACCATTTAACATAAGGGTATATTTGAACCATAGTATAACGGTAAGGGTATAATTGACCTTATAGTATAACGAAGGGTATGAATGAACTATTTCCCAAAGTTCAGGATAATTTTGGCCCTTTTCCGAATAGTAAATGTGACAACGCCTAGTACTACCAGAAAGCTGGACAGGAGCAGTTACCTTAGTTAATGAAATCACCTTTAATTTTATAATTCCAACTTTAGGAATCGGCGGAAAGTTTTTTTATGTTAATGGTTTCAGTTAATTTTGTCCCTATGAAATTTTTCCTGAAGTTAAGTTAAAAATTGCAGCCTAAAGTAGAAAACCCATACTTTATACTCCCAAAGTCCCAGTCCGCAAACGTTATAGTCTATAACTTATAGACATAATACTGCAAGCTACAAGTATTTACACAGGTGGAAAGTGGGTGGGTCCATATTCTGTAAGAGTCACAGTTGACAAAGCTGGCAAATGCAAGCGCGTAGCATGGTAAAGTTGGTGGGACCCGAATTTCAGCGTGTCATAACACGTGGCAACCGATTATTGGCAATGACCACTGCAGAGTTGAAATGACTAAACAGCCGTCAATGGCAGGCAGGCATGTTGACGGAGTGCTACCTGCTTGGTTGCGAATTCCCTCTTAGGGGTCGTTTGGTAGGTAGTCGAAATTATCAGGGATTATAATTTCGGAGCTAATTTATTAAAGTATATTGAGATTATTTTTATACCTAAAAGATGGTATAAAATAATACGTTATAAGTGGGATAAGAAGGGATATCCCATCTCTTGGGATGGAATGCATTTATATCTTATTTAGTACGGTATAAATTTATCACGGGATAAATTTATACCTTACATAAACATGATACAAAAAATTAAATTAAGGATATTTCAACTTATACCATGCATAAACATTATATAGAATAAGGGATTGTTTGGTGCATGGTAGAAGTTAGGATATTTCAGCATTAATTTTTTATATCGTATTTGATAGGAAGTATAAATTTATACTTCTTATTAAATATGGTACAAAATAAAGTCTTATCTTAAGGGTGGAATATCTCACCTTATCCCGCTTTTTACCAGGATTATTTTTATATTAAAATCTGGAGATGGGATAAAATAATCTCAAGAAGTGGGATAAATTAATCCCGAAATTATAATTCCGGAATAATTTTAACTACCTACCAAACAACCACTAAGAGAATAGTTACAAAATCCCGTGCTGTGTATTTACCCCAAATGATGGTAAAATGTTGGAACTTGTGGAATTCATTTTACTCATTCATCCCAAAAGATTGTCGTTTTTGAGCAGACAAAGTTTAAGAAATAAAAAGAGACTTTTGAAATGTGTGGTCAAAATAAGCGCTTAGATATTTGTGTAGGCATTGTGAATAAATACTCATAAAGTTAAATTATTTTTAAATATAAAAAGGGGACAATTTTTTTGGGACACACTAAAAAATAAAGGAAGACAATCTTTTCGAGACAGAGGGAGTATGAATTTTGGATTGGCAACTGTGTTTTTTTGAAGTAATTTTGAAAGCATCTTTTATATTTAGCTGATAATACACCAAATTAATAAGTGAGATGAAACCAAAATACGCAGAGAAATGGTTTCAGGTACACCAATGAATGCTTTAATTTTTTTTTACTCTAATATACAATGGCTAACAGGAGTTAAATAAAAGGAAATGGCTTATATCTATAGAAAGTTGTAAGGCACAAAATCAGAAAAAGAAAAGGAATGGTCAGCTGAATTAAAGATGGGTTCCACAAATATTAAACAGTGTTTTAAAAGGCGTTTTCGGGGGAACACGGGGTGGGGCGTCAAAAATGCGGGGCGATGGGCGGGGGCGGGGTCTCCAAAGGCGTACGCCCCGGCCAATTCGGGGCGTACGCCGGGCGTTTGGGGCGAGTTTTTTTTTTGTCGGGCGTGTTGAGGCGTAAGCGAAAAACTTCTTATTAAAACGAAATTTGTTAAATAAGTCCTTAATATAATGCCCAAATTCTCAAAAGTCAACATGTAATTACTCAAATGTTTTAAAAACGAGCAAACATTAAATTTAAAAGTCGACTTTTTTTTATTGATAGAATAATATATATTCTTTTCCAATTATTTATCTTGTCTTCTACTATCTCGAAAAAGTAACGACGGTCGGCAACTTATAAGTAGCGTATAATAGATTGTTTAATTAGTTTTTTTGTGGGGTGGAGCGCATATATATATATATATATATATATATATATATATATATATATATATATATATTATAGTTTCTTCTAATTTTTTACGCTATTTTACCTATTTAAAAATATTTATTCTAATTATATCATTTTATAAAATACTAAATATTAAAACCTATGGGGATCTCGCCGGCCTGCGTCTCGATGTGAAAACGTAAAACGTCCCGCCTTACGCCCTCGCCTTTTAAAACACTGATATTAAAGAAAACCCAAACAAATGAATAGAGAATGTGGAACGGAAAGGATGTGAAATAGCAAAAGCCCAATGGGACAGCTTTTCGGCGGGTACGGTGTGTAATAAACAAAACATGGGCTAGGTTTATTGTCTTGTAGTGAAAATGTATATGCACAAAGCAAGCAGATACAACAGCATAAAGCAACGAAAAAACAAAATACCAAAAATGCACTTGCTGTGTTGGCTGAAGTGATCTCAAAAAAAGCTGCACAATGATGAAGGTAACTAGAGGGGGCATGGCCTGTGCTATTTTAGATTTTAAAATAGTGGATGTTGAAGATACACAACTATAAACATTTGTATTATGCTGATGCATGAACATGTTGAATAGGTACTTAAATTGATACAAAAGTAAGTTGAATAAATATTCAAGTTCACCTTTGGAGAACATTTTACCGTAATTTTGCTCGGTTATGAGATCATACGGATCATGAATATTTGTTAAGAGGAAGAATAGAAGCGAAGTACCACAGGGTATTATGTTGCTTCTTCATATTGAAAGCTGTAATGCAGCAAGTTGCGTTTGATTTGTAGAGTCGTTATGCACCACTGTCTGAGGCCTCCGAAATCTACACAACCAGAATCACATTGTTACATGTACACACGAAGACAATATATCTAAAGGGAAAAACTCGATTAACTTTAAGATAGTATTCGGATCATCAAAAATGTTGGAACACTTTGTCTCTATTTTAGGTTGGCTCGTTCCACTTAATGCGCGTGAGCGTTACTCTCCGGTTTATCTTCTCAGTAGAGATACTAAACTCGTCAAATTGAAATACTTTGCCCTCTATTCTAGGTGGCTCCTCCCGGTTAATCTAATTAATCTCTTCGCCTTTATTTTCTCAAGTAGAGTCAAGCTTCCCATTCTTCTTTCATATAGACTTCTCTTATTCCAATCCTCGTTTATCATCTATATTATACGGCAACTGAAATCACGTATATCATATGTGAATGCGATGTAGCTAAAAGACCAAATACGGTAGACATCTCCATAAGCTAAAAATGAAGTTGTATTTCAAATTTAAAGGACAACTTATTACCTATTTTCCAATTCACTTTTCACTTTTGAAATCAAACACAACTTCATCTCCAACTCCAACTCTATAAATTCAAATGAAGTGAAAAATATTTGAAATCTATGGCCAAACGCCTACTTAATTTCTATGGTACCTAGATGTTGTCTGTATATATGATGACATAGAAAGTTCTTTTGCTGGCTTGTTTATGTTATCTTTCCTTTCATTTGGAACTCATGAGTAGCTAAGTTTTGGGGCATGTGTCCACTACTCAATCACAACGTTTCTTGGATAGAACATCTACTTTGGTAATGACTTTTAGGCATAATATATAGAGGGACAGTTTAATTTGGTCTCAACCAGCAACTATAAACGTTCTAATTTTGAAAATGCACATCTAAATACTTCAACTTGTCTTCATTGTGTCTCATGGACACCCGACGCTAACGTGACACATAAATTTTAGATGTACTGTCTGGATGATCATTTTGTAAGTTGGAGTGTTCAACTGACACAGTAATGACAAGTTGAGGAGTCTAGATGTGTACTCTGAAAGTTGGAGTGTTTATAGTTGTCGATTAAGGCCAAATTAAGGTGTCTATCTATATATTATGCCAAAATTTTATTAATTACCAAAAAACAAAAAATGGGGTTTGAAAGGAATTTGGAAGTGTTTAGCATTTTAGTTGAAAAATTGAACACGACATATAGTCGATTTTTCGAAAAAGACTGCGATTACTAATCAAAACCCTACGCAAACCCTTGATTTTTGCCTACTTTTCACGCCGGTCATGGCTACGCCGTGGTAGCCAATTGTGGCTTGGTTGGCTTGCAACCATTATCAATACTCGAAATACTAACACTACCACACCAGTTAATTATGCGAATGCGTTACAAAATACATTTGCACAACATATTCCAGAACCTATAGATCCAAAACCTATTATTTTACTACATGAAGAACCAATTGCCACATGGACAAAGAAGGAGTTTGACATATTAACATTGAGACAAAACAACACGGTTTGCAATAGTAGCAAAATTCTCTTATGGTAGAGCGAGGAATTGAATGAATTGAGGACGATCCTTCCGATCCCGATTAGAGATTAAAGGAAGATGCGATATTGGATACTTGGAGGAACGTCATATTTTGATTAGATTATCATTATTAGAGGATTATGCTAAATTAATGTCGAAAGCATGGGAATTAATGGTGAGGAATAGATATTTCCCTATAAGATTTTTGAAATGGGATCCATGGTTTAATCCTGATGAGGAAACAACCATAGCCATTGCATGGATATCTTTTCCAGGGCTACCAACAAATCTTTTTGATAAGGTATCAATGTTCACATTAGCAAGTGCAGTAGGAACTCCACTGTTGATTGATAAGGCCACACAATCAAACTAGACCTAGTTGTGCTAGAATCAATGTGGAGGTTGATTCTTGAAGAATCTTCCTAAAAGGATACGGATCAATTGTGTGGATGAAGAAACGGGGATAATAACATCAAAATGGCAAAAAATTCAATATGGTTATTTGCCAAAATATTGTACTCATTGTAAGTTGCGGGGGCATGATGTTCATGAATGTTGGGTGCTACACCCCGAACACGGACAAAGAAGGAGGAACAAAGAGAGGAAGGGAAGAGACGAGAGAAGGGGAAAGCAAAGGAGGAAACCAACAAACCTAAAGGAAAACAACCAGCAAGTGAATCAAGTCAAAATGGGGTATACAGAAATGGAAAATTGGTCTATGAAAATTGGAATGTTGTGCAGAATAGGAAGCGAAGGGAAAAGGAAAAGAAACAATGCAACAAGGAGGACAAATCGGTATAAAGTCTTTGCAAACCCAAAACAAATATGAGACTTTGGTGGAATTAACTGATGAGATGCAAGAAGAGACTTCCAAACAACATAAGGAACACGAAAAGGCAAGCAATAAAGAGGAAAAAGAGACTTCTAAGCATTGGGTAGAAGCATCCTTTGGAAAACAAGCAGATAACAACAAAGATAATGAAAGGAACAAAGACGGGGAAATAGTGCAAACATCAAAGAAGCATAACAAAGTAAACACTAACAACAGCGAGAATGGAAGTAAGGTAGAAACAGGTGCACAACAAGAGATGACAAGGAAAAAGCAGCAAAATAACGAACAAAGAACATCAAATATAAATGATCTCCAAAGTGAGAAGAACTTGGTTACTAAAGCTCAAAACAATAAGCAACAACAAGGGGACAATGGAGTTGATGCCTTGGGTCATAAGAGCAGCCAGGAGGTTGATTCTGTGGCAGGTGAAGAAAGCATTCCACGGGAACCACCGGATGACAAGGAACCTCCAGATGACAGTCATATAACACCAGATGATCATTCCAAACCTGCAGAATCAGTAACAACAGGTACGTCAGTGGTAGCAGACACTAATGGTGGCCAGACAGATACTGCTAATAGCAAAGAGAACATCAAGCATATATATAACAATGAAGGGCAGGAAGCAACCAGAGAAATAAATGAGAATGAATTTAAACAAACCTCTAATTTGGAAGAAGACAATATGGAGGAGGGGTTTCTACAACAAAATGATGACTGTTGCAAGGTTAGTCACAATGCAAAGCCGTAGTCACCAAATTAATGAAGCATTGAAGAGGAGCAGGAGACTAACATTGGTGATGACGAGGAAGAAGAAGAAGAGTTAATTGAAGACAAGAATACAATAGGTAGTCCACCAAGACATGGTACAAAGACAAAAAAGGATACTAAGAAGAATAGGCAAAGAGACAAAAGTGTTCCCCCAAAGACAACAGGGGGTGGGCAAACAAGGAAAGCTCTTTCCAAATCCACTTCTCAATGAATTGCTCTCTCTTTTGGAATATTCGGTCTGTTAATACTCAACAGGCCTTTGAAAGAGTAGTTTTGTTAAATAGACAAAAACAATTCAATGTTATTGCTCTTATGGAGCCATTCCAACATGTCAGACACATTGATATGTATAAAATGTGGCTTAATATGGAGACTGCTGCGCATAATATAAATGGGAAGATATGGATTTTTGTGGAAACAGGAATACAAGTGGAAATTATGAAAGACACTACTCAACTATTGTCTTTCAAACTTACTCATTTAGATGGTGGACAAGATGTGGTGATGACAGCAATCTATGCTAGTACAAATAGAGTCAATAGAATCTCTTTATGGGAAGATTTATATGACATTGATACACATATGAATCTTCTTTTGGTAGGTGGAGATTTTAATGTGATTCTTGAAATTTGCAGAGAAGTATGGAGGTTTACCAGTTCAATTTGCAGAGACAGAAGACTTCAGACAATGCGTTGATACATGTCAAATAGCTGACCTTGGCTTCACAGGGAGTATGTTCACTTGGTGGAATGGGAGATCAGATGAGGCTTGCATATTCAAAAGATTGGATAGATGCTTAGGAAATCAAGCTTTACAGAATACATACCCAAACATTGAAGTGGACATCTTATCAAGCAGGATTCGGATCACTCTTTCCTTTATTGATAAGTCTCGAAGCGAAGATAAGTAGGCCAATCAAGAAGTCTTTTTAGATTTCTAAACACGGGTAGAACATGAGACATTTTCGGGAAAGGTGAAGCAAAAAACTGGATCCAAACTATAGTTCGATCCTTTCTTTAACTCACACTAAATTAAAAAAGGTGAGTAAAGCACTTTTGGATGGAGCAAAGAGACCTGGGGATATATTCGGACAAATTGCTACTGCGAAGAGGTTGTGCAAATCCATGAAACGAAATTTGAGCAAAATCCGCCAGTTGAATAGACATAGATTACGAGCGTACGAGCACAAAATAAGATTCTATGCTATTGAAGAGAAGTTCTAAAAGCAAAAGGCAGGGATGCAGTGGTTTAAAGATAGGGACAGAAATACCAAATTTTTTCATGCTCATGTTAATGGAAAAAGGAGAAGATTACAATTGAAGAAAATTCAGGATTATAGTGGGGCTTGGCTGGAAACAGAAGAGGAAATAGCACGTAGGCAATCGGATTTTCTGACAATCGGTTTATCACAACGGTATCTCCGACTTTTGCGATCTAGAAACGGATCCCCGAAGATGATTAACACAAAATGAAGAGTTGCATGGTTGCAGAAGAAGTTATGAGGTTAAAAAAGTTGTGTGTATTTGGATTGAATCTTGACGGTTGGAGGACTGGGGGACGGGTATACGAGGATTTTCCAAACATCTTGGGATATAATTGCAAAGGATATGACCATGATGGTAAGACCATTTTTTTGTGGGCATGAGCTACCTAGGTACATTACTTGTACTAATTTAGTTTTGATCCCAAAAAAGAAGGAGATAAATACTTTCTTTGATTTGAGACCTATAAGTTTAAGCAATATTACCAGCAAGGTTTTGTCACGCCGAACACGGCTGGGCGAAAACACGGCACTCGGTGCCATCTTACGTGACCGAGCGAACCACGTACGAAACTGGCCGAAATCATCATAGGCATACATGGCGGAAATATAGCATGAACGTGATGAGCTTTTATAAAACATGAGATGTCATAATAATTTAATGAAATACTTGTTTAAATCATGAATGCGGAAATAACCTGAGTGGAGCCAAGATGGCTAAATACCTTGCATGTCTAACATAACTAACTGACTAGTCTATGAAACCTCTAATTGTGAATCTTGACTGGAAAACATACTTGCTGGGACAAGGCCCCCAGCATACCTTTAGATGCAAAACTAATTAAAGAATGACAATGTCTAAACCCCGAATGAGATGGGGCTCACGATAAGGCGGGTATCGTGCGAATCTCTTCGAGCGAGAGGCGTCGTCCGTAAATCCGTACTGCGTCGTGAAATGCGGCCCGAGCATAAAAGGGACGTCGGCCACATTGAATGTCTTGGTATGTAAAGCAAGCGAAAGAAATAACATGGGACATGATAATAACATAACGAGGCCGGAAATAAACGTGATCTGAGCATGAGTACATATACATATATAACATGTGTAAAGTATCGTGAGTAGGGGAGAGCGGTAAATATAACCGACAACATGATGCCTGTACTTGCGTCCTACCCGAAATGAACACTCATACCTTGCCGGGGACATGAGATTTAATAATATTATGAAAGGATCCGATCATTATGAGAGATCGTCCTAAGCATGGGTGGAACAATCCTCGTCCTACGGTGGCTCACGTAGTTTCGAGTACATTTGAAGCCTTCTCGGTAATTAATGCAACTCCCAAAAACATGAATATGTAAAATAAGTGGCACTTGCTGCTTACGGTTTTCATGAATATAACTTGCTTGTACATGGATATCATGAAATAACTTGTAAACGTGGTTTACGAAATAACTTGTATTTAAGAGTATGTATCTTGTATCATAGCATGAAAGTAATTATGTAATACATTTGCATGAAAACTTGTAGATAAGTAGGATATTCATGAAACAATCATTCTTAGTCAAAAACATGCATGCAAGAACCCATGGATTACAAGATATGGGTTTTCATAGATTACGGACGGATTCTCAATAATCATAAAGAATTATTAAGAACAATAATGATGGAATTATAACAATTCATACATAATATAATCATGGACATGGACCTAGGGTTATCGTAGACATGGTATTGAAACCCTAGTTTGGTATTGAAACCCTAGTTTGGTATTGAAACCCTAGTTTAGTAGAGAGAATCATAATTTTATGGATTTTGAGGCGTGGGGAAGAACAATGATGTTCCCACACGTAGATAGTAACTCTACATACCTTAGTTGCTCCAAAACTTGAATTAAATACTTGAGCTTTGAAGGAGATTTCCAAAACCTTGAATTCTTGATCCTTGAGATGGGTTTTCTTGAAAACTCTAGTTTTAGAATGATAATTTCTTGTTTAGATTACAAGGATATATGTTAAAATGGAGTTGGAATAATTAGAATAGGCTTACCTTGGTGTTCTTGATGAAGGAGAGAGGTAGGAAGTCGTTCTGGGCTTGAGGAGTGAAAAATAATGAGTTGAGGCTTGATATGAATGAATATATCTTGTCTGTGAAATTGCAAATTATGACACGAACAGTCTTTGGTCGTAAATTCGGTTCTGAGCGTAAATTGATTTACGGTCCATTTTGATTCTGAGCATCTGCCTCTCTTCAGTAAAATGGCCATAACTTTGTATGGATGTCCGTTTGACCCCCGTAAGATATCGTTGGAAAGGTATTTCAATGCTCTACAACTTTCATCAAGGAAGTTTTCTCAAATTCCCAACACGTTTTGAAATATGGTCCGTAAAGTGAAATACGGTCCGTATTTAACCATATGACCTCAAAATGTCAAATTTCAGAATGTTCAGAAATTCTTGGTTTTCGGTTTACGGCACTTGTTCATGGGCGTAAATTGGAATACGACCACTGTTCATGGGCGTAAACCACCATATCTGGCGACCGAACGGAAAAATCTCGAATTCCCACATTCTTTATCTGATTTTCTAAGTCTAGGATCGTGGTTAAAGCTTACGTTAAAGTACGAGGTGTTACAGGTTTTCTCTAGAATAATTCATGAAAGGTTGGTAAAGTTGCTACCAAATCTCATTTCACCTCAACAATCTGGTTTTGTCAAAGCGGAAGCATTTTAGAGAACATATTGTTGGTCCGAGAAATTGTTGATATCGAGAATCGAGAGGCTTGCTAATGTGGTGATCAAGCTGGACATGGCAAAAGCTTATGACAGGGTATCCTGGTTGTTCTTGACTAAAGTCCTGAGGAAGATGGGTTTTGGAGAGAGACTGATTGACATGGTTTACAGGATTATCTCAAACAACTGGTACTCAATACCGATAAATGAAACTGTAAAGGATTCTTCGGATCAACAAGAGGGGTGAAGGGGGGATCCATTATCCCTACTTTATTGTATTGGTGGCCGAATGTCTAACTAGAGGTCTGAATGCACTACATCTTCTAGGAGAGATATAAGGAATATGGTATGCCAGTGGAGTCCATATGTCAATGTTTGGCATATCTTCGATGATACCATTATATTCACAATCGGTGAACGATCTTGAGATTGGTCATGGATACTTTGACAGGGTATGAAAAGGTGAGTGGTCAGAAGATTAATAAAGAAAAGAGTGCTATTTATATGCACCATTCGGTAACACAATCCATTAGTGATTTGGTACATAATGTGGCTCATATTCCAAGGAAGGAGTTTCCATTTACTTACCTAGGTGTCCCAATATACTATAGTAGAAGGCAGTATGGTCATTATCAGCAGTTGATAGAGAAAGTTCAAAATAGGCTTAGCTCTTGGACTGGGAAATTACTATCTGTAGGAGGGAGAACAACTTTAATTAAGCATGTATTACAAAGCATGCCTATACACCTTTATCGGCCTGATCCGCTTTGAGTGCTAGCCAGTCCTTAGACTCTTTGCTAAGTTTTTTGGGAGCAACTCTGTTGGAAACTCTAGCAAACATTGGGCTACATAGACTACATTATGTCACCCACAAGAAGAGGGGGGAATGGGTTTCCGAAGTATGCAGGATGTTTCAAAGTCCTTCTTTGCAAAATTGTGGTGGAACATGAGAACTAAGCAGTCTTTGCGGAGGAGTTTCATGAGTAACAAATACTTGAAAAAATTCCATGCAATCTTAGCACCTCAAAAGAATAGAGGTACATATGTGTGGAAGAAGATGCTCAAAGTTGGAGAAGAGATAGAACAAGAGATAGGGTGGAAGGTGCAGCAAGGAAATTCCTATTTCTGGATGGATAACTGGACAGGATTGGGAGCTTTATATCATATTACTCCAATAGATTTTGCATGGGATACTACAGTAATATTGGTTAAAGATGTTGCAGAGGATGGACAATGGAAAGAGGACATGATTAAGGAAATTCTACTAGAAGATTTAGCTGATCACATTTTGAATAATATTGATCCTCCAGTTGAGCACAAAGAGGTAGATAAAGCATATTGGAAAATGGAAGCTACAGGAAAGTTTACATGGGTTCGGCTTTTCGATTACTAAGGCAAAGAAGGGAACCTTAGTGAGCTTTATAAGCGATATGGATCAAGGGTTACCTATCAAAATATCCTTCTTTATGTGGAGATTGGAGAGTTTAAGCGCAACTTTGGATGATAAGATTAAAAGATGGGGCACCCCGATTCCCATCTAGATGTTTTTGTTATCAAAACCCGATTCAAGATATAGCTCATGTTTTTCTACATACTCCCGATTCTCGGTGTCATTTGGAAACATTTTTGTGGACCAAAAGAGGGATAGATATCCAAAACTTGCATATTACTCAAGTAATTAACGAGTGGTGGGATCTATCAGTACAACCTGAGCTAAGATACATCTATAAGGTTGTACTGCATTATATACAGGAGATTTGAAAGGAGGAATACTCTAAGACATGAAGGGAAGATGACTACTACAAAGCTTATTTATCGGTGATGCATACTTTGATAATGTTTATGAAGGTGAGGAGGAGAAATTTCAAGTATGCCCCTTACAAGTGGAGTAGTGTAGTGGAAGCCCGAAGAGATACTCTCGGCCATTAAAGTCGAATAGTGATATGGAAGTTTTCTGATAGAGGTTAGATTAAAGTGAATACGGATGGTGCATCTAGAGGAAATGCGAGGAGAAGTTCTTGGGTTTTTGTGTAAGGGATGAGAATAGGGATGTAATACAAGCACAAGCTAAAGAAATGGAAGATCATATGAGTACCAATACACAAGCCGAAACCATGGCAATACTTGAGCACTTAGATACTGGATACATGACAGTGATAGGATTGTGATAGAAACAGATTCCCTTATACTAAAGAACATTATTCAAAGAGTTTGGGAAGTTCTTGGATTATTGCTAACATGATGGAGGACATATGGACACTTATAGATGGGAAAACGATGATTGTTGATCATATATACGGAAAGGTAATAAGGTGGCCGACCGTTTAGCCTTGGTCTTCGACGGAGGAGAAATTGTAGCCAATAACTTTCAGGAGTTGGATAGTCATGGCAGGAAGTTGATAAACAGTGATAAATTAGAAATACCATATTTGAGGATCAGAAAATACAGCAGGACATGAAGAGAATAGGAAAGGGAGGAGAAGAAGATCTCGATATTCAAATCCTTTGAGAGGAGAAAATGGGGGATCAGGTTTTTGCTAACTGTTTGTTCTTTAGTGCAGGTACAAAAAATCATACTACTAAGGAAGTTAGAAAAAGGCAGAGGAATTTGGAAACGAAGAAGGTCCAATCATACGAAATGACATCAAAGAAAGGAGAGTGGAGGATCAAAGTTGAAACAAAAACATCACATACAAAAAGTCATCCACAGTGCAGATAAGCAACAAAGAACGAGGGCAAAATGGACATAAACATGGATGGAAAGATACTCATCTCGATTCTATTCAGCTACAGTTGATGGAAATCAATTGTAAACCGAGGAGAATCGAATGGTATAATGAATAAAAGGGTAGATTTTTATACAAAGATCAACACGGAACGAGGAACAACAAAGAGAGAGGATAGCACAATCAAACTACCAAGTTCAATACCAACAACAACCATTTAGACATTGAGGCAACAGTACAGATATCTACAGCACTAGCAAAAAAGATCAAGAACAAACGGCGTACTCGGATGACGAAACACCAATATAAAGACAACAACTTCAAATGGAAGACCAACGAGAGATCCAAGAAGAAATTGCAGGAAACTGCTCGCACAATCATCACCACCCATAGATTCTGAGCTTGCAAAGACAATAATGGAGCTTGAAGAACAAGATGATACAGTTCAGTTGCTCAATTTTTTTATTAGGAAACATGGAGAATCCAAAATTGGAGGTATTATGACTCGGCAAGGTAAAGAAATCGATGGACAAAATGAGATGTATCTAAAGAAGAATCAACGAACAGAAGAAACGTACCTTCGATAGCGGAAGACGGAGAACAAATTTCATTTTGATCTTGGCCAACATTTGCCCATAAGTGAAGATGAAGATCGTGAGAGAGAGGAGTACACTTTCCCAAATTCAATGGTTCTAGACTATTTCCTTTTCTGTATTTGCATTTTGTTTACTTTATGTAATGGACACGTTTTTGACTTATGAATAAAAATATAGTCAGTGGGATAAAACCCTAAAAAAAAAAAAAAAAAAAAAAAAAAAGTGTTTAGCACTAAATAATGTGTTTAGCTATCGGAAATTCGGAATAATAATTAATTTGGATTCTAATAGCAATTCAGCAGTTTCTCCATTGCCTACCCAATTTGGAATATGCTTAAAATTGCCCTAACGAAACTATACACTAATCTCTTTACATATACTTGAGTCGAAGATAACAAGACCTATATTCTAGCAATTACAACACAAATAACACCACTGTTAATTGTTCCTTTCTTAAAAGTACTAACATATAGCAATTTCTCCATTTTAGGGTCTAGGGTTTACTTCCCCATTTCTCTCAATAATATCTCTAAGCTCTCATCAATTTGACAGCCTTTTCTTATATTTTAGTGAAATTCGTCCTTGATTTCTTCATTCAAATTGATAATTTCTGTCCTCTTACTGTTTTCCGCTACTCCTCAAACGAGCTGTTTCAATATAGTTCAAGCAGCTTCTAGGAGCATTCGCTTCAAAGTCTAAAGTTGACTTTCCTTAATTTTATTTTCCTGATCTGCTTCAGCTATGCCTGTATGTGTGTGTGTTTCTTTCTTCGACTCACTATTTTAGACTTGATTTAATTTCTCAAATTTCTAAAAGGAAGATTTAATCAGCAGGCTTGTACCTATAACCAATTGATATTTGCTAATATAAATCAAACATGTGTCTTTATTAAACTGTGACAATTTCATGTAGTGGAGAAAATTGTTTGTTGCTAGCGCAGTAGTAGACAGATTGAAGTTATAAAAAAATAGTAGAAGATTTATTTGTGGAATCTTTTTCTTGTGCGCGCTTTGGGAATGTGGTATATTATAGTTGAACAAGTTGAAAGAGATACTAAATGTTGTTGGTTTTTCCCCAAGTATGTTTCTTGAGTAAGTGCATTACTGTTGTATTTGTATTTGTTGTATATCTCTTTATCCACTTGTAGTAATTTCTTTGCTGATTCCATTTTGTTCCCAACTTGTTTACTTTTCCCCCATTGTCTAGTTGTGCGCTGTTCCTGCTTTGAGTTTGGTTTTCTAGGATATGAATTGAAATTTAGTTGGAATGTGAGGTGAAGTTAAATTCCCATTGTTGACGATACTAGGAGTTGACGGAACATAGCTCTCTAATTGCTACTGAAGTTCTAATTTGCTGCTTATATATAGTGGATTGAGGAATTTGAATTGAAAATCTGGAAAAAAACGTAGGAACAAAAATTATTGATAATTTTCAAAGAGTTGATAATTGGCTGTTGGATTACTTGTAAACTTTGCAGATTTTGGTTTCGAAGAATGATTTAGTGATTTGTCAATTGAGCTGAAATTGAGAGCTAAGAATTGATTAATAGCTTCTGTTTGGATTGTCGTTTACTGATAAAAGCAATTGAGAATTGTTCGCTGTTTCGATTTTCGATATGTGAAACCTGCAACTTGTTTGAAAATTTGTGGAACAAGATAGGGCCATTATCCCTTTACTAAATCCCCGCTCTCTTGCCACCACGAACAAGACCTTTCCCGATCAAATAGCTTTTTATTATTTAACAAGAAAGATGAGTATTATCTGAAGTGTAAACTTAAGAGCTGCATCTGAATTGGGTGTAAGAACTTGTTCATATCTTTCTGAAAATCAGTTGGGGCTGCTTTGGGTTAAACTAGAATCATCAAGCTAGTAGGAACTGAACTGAGCAGAGTAACATCGGCAGTGCACAATTTCAACTTTCTTACACAATTTCTAATACATGTTACTATCCTGCCCAGTTTCTTAACCGTATTACTGTCTAGCTTGATCGAATAGCTACCAGAAATACCAAAAAAATTGGCAGCTTCAGCAAACTATTTCTGTCCAAAATTTCCAGTTTTAGATCAAGCTTCGTGATTCCTGCAAGCTGGTGAGTGAAAATCAACTTGTTTGTTGCTGAAGATGTACTGAGTTTGGCACTGGAGTTTGGCTAGGGAATTTAGTCACTATTTTGGTTTAGGCTAAAAGGCTTCTCTACCTTTTGAACCATATTAAAATAGAGTTGAATATTTTATTTCAGCAATTGTAGTTTACTTGTTCTGATCCTTTATGCAAATTGGATTAAGTATTTATATTCCCGATGCTCACTTTTCTTATAATCTTCCTATGGATGAAAATTGAATTTGATAAGTAGCTCCTTTTTGTTAGATGCCTGGATAGAGAGAAGAAGATGATGTATTGTTACATGCCTCCTTGGTTCTTTGTATCTTCCATTTTTTCTGTAAATTTTTTTTAGGCACAATGTGTGTCAGATAATGTAAGATTTGGATATACATATCCTTGCACATTATCTCAATTCTGGTGTATTTAACTTTCACCAATGATATTGTAGGTCATTTAATAGGTATAAAATATGTCCCACCAACCAGGGGATGATGCTGAATACATGGCAGATGATATGAAATGGAAGCTATAGATGATGATATGGATGATTAGTTAACGGCAGTGACATGGTCCGTGCTCCTCCCTGAAAATATATTTGTCATTCTTGCAGTTGTGGTGAGTGTTAAACATTTTAACTTCAATATGTTACTTGAAGGAAATATAGGAATCTGTCATTCTTTTTGGAACAAACTAATAAGAACATAGTGTAAGCCAAGGGAGTAATAGCAATCTGAGTTCTATAATTAGTTATTGAAGTGACAATAATAAGTTTGCTAACTATCTTGGCATTTGGTGAACATTACATAAGAAACTTTACTATAAGGACACCAAATTTAACTAGTAAAAGTAAGCATACATATGTGTTGGATTCTGAAATTTTTATAGAAGTCCAAAATTGAGATTTGAAGTTTTCGTTCTGCAGCATTAGTGCATAGAACTTAAAACTCTTTCTGAGAAAGCGTTACTGCACACTTTCGTTGTTCTTCTATAATCTCAATTATGTAATTTCATAACACTCTAAAGCAGGGGACAAGTACTAACATCAATTCTTTATTTTTCGAATTGGAAAAAAAATGGGCAGAATTCCATGATCGCACCCCATTGGTACAACAATGCACACAGCATAATCTACATAACAAGGGGAGAATCAAGAATTCAAGTAGTAGATCACAGAGGAGAATCAGTGTTAGATGACCAAGTCAGAGAAGGACAATATATAGTTGTGCCACAGAACTATGCAATAGTAAAACAAGCTGGAAATGAAGGCTGTGAATTTATAGCATTCAACAGTAATGACAATGCTATGATCAACACCCTAAGTGGTCGTACCTCGGCTGTTTGGGGATTGCCCGTGGATGTCATTGCCAATGCTTATCAGATATCAAGGGACGAAGCGCGGAGGCTTAAGTTTAATCGGGAGGAAACTCTCATTTTCCAAGATAGTTAGCAATGTTATGAATATGTTTAAGAAGTCAACATGAGCTCTCGTTAATGGCATGTGCAATGTTATGAATATGTTCATTTTGGAACTTCATTTTTTGGGCTCTAGAAAATTAACTCTTCATTGTTTACTTTTTGAAATGCATAAACTGATCATTGTTAAATCTCCATAGAGATAAACACTTACCATAAAAGCTTTTATAGTAAGGTAAGGAATAGCCAGAGCAAACATGAATAGGTCATTTTTGCACCGTTATCAAAACGAGGGACAAAATCTAAATAGCGACATAAAACTAGCCTATTTGTGCAAGTCACCGCATTATGATAGAGGAACTGAAGTTTTTGAAACCATGTTAGTCCAAATAAGTAGTGTGAACTGGGTCAAACTTGAAAACGGTCAAAGTAGTTCAAATCATTAAACCGATCATGATTAAACCAATCCAAAATTTACTTGGGTTAAAATAAGTTGGATCACGAACAAATAGTAAATCATCATCCAACTCATCTAACATGACCTAACTTAATTGGGCATTTTACATAAATAGCAAACATTTAGGGTTTAATCAAGCTGCATAGCTAATGTTTCAATATTTACGTTCGTAGCAAAATCGGTCAAATCCACATGTGTATTCAATTTTTTTTTTTTTAGCTATATTCATGAATACAACAATTTTTTTCCAATTGTATTCATAAAATAACTATCTGTATTCATAAATTGACTTGCTGTATTCATGAATACAACGATTAAAAAACTGAATACATATACACCAATAATTACACAAAATACATCATATTTTCCGGTATGTATACAACAGATACGACGAAAAATACAATATAAAACATTCATACACCAAAAAATTAACAAATATGCCATATTTTCCGGTATGTATACAACAAATACAGGCGAAAAAAATTGTATACAACATAGATACACTAAAAAATTAACAAGTACACCATATTTTCCGGTATGTATACAACAAATACAAGCGAAAAATATTGTAT
>NW_026715061.1:0-21283 GCF_029784015.1 Lycium ferocissimum | reverse complement strand
GAAAGGCGACGGTTGCCCGAAGGGCAAGTCTCTTGCCCGAGGGGGAGACCGGTCGGGCCCGGAGGTTACCCCTGGGGCCCGCGCTCGATTCGAGCTGGAGATTGCGCCCACTAATCGGCCGGGTTCCGCTGCCCCATCACCATCGGAGGGGCATAGAGCGGCGAGCTGCGGGACGAGAGCGGCTCCACCGCCGCCCCCGAGGTTCGGTGCCGAGCCTCCGGCTCCTCGGCCGGGGGCGGAGGACGAGGGCTATGAGGGACGTTGTTCGATTATTGACGGTGGTAGCGCGGGCGAGGTCGAAGGAGGCACGGAGCAGGGGATGACCGTGCGGATAGACGTGACAGTGAGAGGGCCCGTTATTTCTTGACCTGTAATCCGCCAGAGTTTTTCGGGTCAAAGCCCGAGGAGGACCCTCAGGAGTTCATTAGACAGATGCGGCGTACGCTGCGGCTTGTCAGGGCCTCTGAGACTGAGTCCGTGAGTTCGCGTCGTATCGGCCGCATGACATAGCGACCAAGCGGTATGAGTCATGGGAGAGCATCCCGAGGTGAGGGGCTCCCCGGTTGTATGGGATGAGTTTGTGGAGGCTTTCCTTGCCCATTTCCTACCTCCAGAGACCAGACGCGCGTGGTTCACAGGTTTATTGTTATAGCCCGTATTTCGTACGTCCGGATGTTGCGAGACAATGGTGAGGAATTAAGGACAAGACTATGTTCTAAAATAATTTTAATGTCGGAGTTGTTGGGAATATTATTTATGAATATTGGTATTGTGGAAATATTGAGAAAGGCTAAGGGCAAGGGGAGAAATTCGCAAAATGGGCCGTGAAAATAATGCGGAAGGTTAGGGACAAAATGGTAATATTGAGGAAAGTCGCGGGGAAAAACGGGAATTTCACAAGTTTCTTGAATATTCCAAAAAAAAAAAAGGGTCATGTTGACCGTGTGAGAAAAATAAAATAACATGACAAATAAGTCATCTTTGCCATGGAACAAAAAAGAAAATTCTAGAAAAAGAAAGGGAAAAAGAAAGAAAAATCTAGAGGAGGGGCATGTGCCCCTCACATGCTTGCACAATTATATGTATATATATATATATATATATATATATAAGAGCTCCTCTTATTAATTCAAGACAAAAGAAAGAGCACAAAAAAAAAAAAAAAAAAAAAGAGAGAAAACAAGCCATGGCATTCGGCCATGGCTAGCCAAAGTTGGCTTATGGAAGACTTAGCAAAAAAAATTATTTTCTCTAGTTTCCTACCTAATGGAAGGTCCTTAACAACATGGAGTGATTGTTGGAGAAAGTAGAGCCCTTGTTGTGCAAGTTGGGAACCTAGCTAAGTTGAAGAGCTAAGAAGAAAAGGTAAAGGTTCAACTTCCTTTCATGTGTTATGGATGATCTATGCATGTTGTTGAGTGTTGTGAGATGCGGAAATGGATAAAATTCATGAAATATGCTTATGCATGTCATGGCCGAATAAGGTGTGTTGTGTAGAAAAGATGACATGATGTTATTTAATAGTTTAATTGTTGTGTTGTGAAATCCATAATGTAAAATGAATAAAGACTATGATTTCGGTGTGTGGAGGTGTTGAGCCGTGTGGGGTGTGTTGTTGGCCGTGTATACATGATGTTTAGCCGTGTATATTGTGTGGTTTCTATGTTGCCAATAAAAGCTTAATGATCTTAGTAAAGATGTAGTAGTTGGAGACTTGTTTTAGAAGTTTGTGTAAATTGAATATAATATTCTTGCATGCATGGAAGGTATTGTTGTTAGTATGATGATTGTTAGTATGTAGTTCATGAATTTGGAAGGAAAAGGAAATGTGTTGTTATTGTTTTTATTGGAGTTGGAAGGCTTTGGAGGAAGTAGTATATTGCTTGAATTGTTAGAGTGCATTTTGGGTAAATGGTTAAAGTTAATAGTATGATTGTTGGTATTGTTATGGATATTTTGGCTGGGTTGAATTCCCGGATTGTTGTTGATTAAAGATTGGCCGAGATAGACTCTCGGGGGCGGTATATTATAGGGGAGATCTTTGCCGAAATTCCGTGACCATAAGTAAATGAACTTGAAAGGTTATGACGAGTACATGTTGATGAATCTAACGGTAGTGCTGATTTTCTTAAATGTAGACCAACAAGTTCGGACGAGTAAGCGTAGCTAGTAAGGCGCGGCGCAGGTATGTTAAGGCTAAGCTCTTTCTTTCTATGGCATGAATCATATGGTGTAATATTATTAATTCTCCCATAACGTCCTTATTTCAAAAGTTAGAAATTATGATTTTAAAGTATGACTTTTCTTCTTAAAAATTTATAAATGTTTTCAAAAATATTCATTTTTCTCCAAAATCCTAGTTTCACGTTTTTGATAGTTTTTATGACTAAAACGCCGACTATGATTTTATGATGGCAACGACGATACCTGATATGAGAAAAAAGTCCATGATGACTATGACAAGAATGTGCTCTTACTATGAAGGTGATGACATGAGAATATGAAGCTATTTCTTGATTTTCTTAATCCTATTTGTGGATAATGACTATTTCAAAGGTTCCAAAGTATATGAAACGACACCCCATGATCCGGTTCTATGTTCTCTCATAATGTTATCTTCCATTGATAGTCTCGCCTTATTACTAGTTCCTTCAAGGTGAGGCAAAGCGCCCATGGTTAATCCATAATGTAATCGGAGGTTTCCGACCTTACGTCACTCCGATAAAGCTATAGCTTTTGATTGGGCTCCAATGCATGCTTATGATGGATGCTAACTGGACCAGATGGCCGGGCATGTCACCGCTACGGCGGCAGCTATTGGATGTTATACCGGCCTAGAGGGCCGGGCACGACCGCCACTACGATGGGCGTAGTGGACTGCATATAATTATACTGGCCTAGAGGGCCGTGCACGACCACCTGTGGTGGGCGGCACGAGATAATTACCCCGGACGCGGGAGGCCCGGACGCGGGCTAATGACATTATGCAATGCAGACAATTATGAGATCATGTGACTCAGACAGATTACTTACGTATGTAAAGGTAACAGTAAGCATGCATGATTCCGCCTTAAGAGGCATTCAGATGTACAGACTACGTTTACAGCCCATGATATGTTTTACAGTTCCAGGTTGTTATTATACATGAGCACAGTTTTACTATGTTGCTATTCACCGTTATATCTTCTATTATGTTACTGTTCATGCCTTACATACTCAGTACATTGCTCGTACTGACCCCTCTTCTTCGGGGGCTGCGTTTCATGCCGCGCAGGTACACCCAGACGGATAGAAGTTAGGGTAGAAGATGCTTCAGCGAAGTTGGCAAACTCCACTTGTTCCGGAGTGTCACCGAGTCGGCGTACGTGTGCCATGATCTCTTGTTTGAAGATAGAGACTTTGCAGACAGAGTCGTGGGTTTTGGAAGTCAGTTTGTACTATGATACAAGTTTTGTTCAGCTAAATATTTTATTTTATTCAAAAGCAAAAAAAGGGGTATTTCAGACATCTTATTATGTTTACTTGTCTTAGAGGTTCAAAAAAAAAAAAAAAAAAAAATTTTTACGTAGTAAGGGTCAGCGGGTTCGCTCGGCTCCGGTCACGGGGTCGGGTGCCCATCACACCCTGATCAAGATTAGGGTGTGACAAAGTGGTATCAGAGCGGGTCGGTCTAAGGGCTGTCTGCAAAGTCGTGTCCGGTAGAGTCCTGTTTATGGGTGTGAAGCCGGCCACATCTACGGATGGAGGCCGCGGGGCATCTAGGAATTGTTGACCTTCTTTCTGTCTTAGATCATGCGATAGAGCCAAGTCATAGGAAGAAGAAATTCCTTATATAAGCCTCCCGTATGACGAAAGAAGTAAAGAAAGAGAATACCGCGAACAAGTAAACCATGAGACGTGTTGTTTTGGAAAAGTTATGGGTTTGGCGTGACGACGGAGGTGCGATCGCTACCATCGCGAATCTGGAAGTCCAGGGCAGGAGGTAGTTATGCACGTAAACGAAAAGCGAACGCTGGGGGGTCAAAAAGGGCAAAATAGTAATTATAAAGAAAAGGACGTGGTATGAAAATGCCTCGAAAGTTGTAAGACTTCGATTTGCCCCAGAGCATATAACAAAGGTCATGTGAGGAAGCGGACGCGAAAATATCAGCGTTAAGGCACCGGATTTCAGCAAAGTTTCGAGGTTAAGCGTGCTCAGGTGGGAGCAATTCCATGATGGGTGACCCCCTGGGAAGTTTACAAGAAATTCTATAGATTGAGACATAAGAGACAAATGAAGAGCTGGGGTAATCTAAGGAAAACTAGGATATACAGAATGGTTGGGGACTATAAGAAGATGCGTAAGACGGGACAGACTACCTCGGTGAAGGGACAGGAGGCACTTCACAGCCCTAGAATTAGGATAGGCTTGAACAGTAGTTAGAGGTATTCTGCGGGTTAGTTACTGGTAAAAAAATATACATGTATATATGAACGCATATGGTATTCCGCGTATGGTTGTATCGAAGGATATGTGAGTCCCAACAACCGAAGCTACGGTATAAAAGGCACCAACCAAGTAAGGATACCGAAGTTTGAGTAAGGACTCAAAGTAGGCGTGTGGAAAGGGATAGAGTACGGTAAAGGAAAACTGGAGAGGAGTGTATGAGGATTGGGGATCGATTTCGATAAGCGAAGTTAAAGGAATAGTGACTGCGACGAGGGGATGTAAGGCAAGAGAAGGAATATAAAGGAATAGATATGTGGCAACATGAATATAGTTAAATGTTCGACGAACAAGGATAGGAAGAGTAGAAATAGTAAGGATATTGTGCCAAGGACAGAAGTAGCAGAACGCTGAGAGGTATGGACACACAGCTTCAGTATAAACACACAGTCAAGGAAGGATTACGAACAAGCGAACTAAGGAAATGAAAGAACGAGTAGTGGATGGGAATATGGACAACAGGATGACATGGATGGAAGGTAAAAGAAAACTTAGGGTAAGAAGTTTCCAGGATGTCAGGTATGGAGTTAGAAGAAAGACGAGCAGCAAGGCATAAACGAAGACTTTATAGAAAGATTGTTGGTATAAGGAGCCCCTAAAGGGGGGGAGGCTATATTATATTAGACCAAAAAAGGGGGGGACTGCAACACTATCAAGTGTCAGAAAAAGAAACCTATTAGCTTGGAATCAGAGTTTAAAATATGTCGGCATGTCGCCAGGATACTTGGGAGAGAAGTAGAAACGAAGTAATAGTGAGTGTACTAAGAGACGGATAAGAGAAGTAAGGAAGTAGCCTATAGCCGATCATTAAATAAAGACTGCGGATCAAGACATGGCTTTCGTTAAGATGCGGTGACGAACAATAACAAGAAAGAAATGACTTGGAAAGGACAGGGATAACAAGCTGATATGGCGAAGCAGGAAAACCTATGGTATGGAGCAAGGACTCATGAAAAGGTCAAGGAGTTCGATTGTAAGGAAAACAGGGTAAAGGATAAAGAACGGGCATAAAGGAAAAGAGCAGCTATAAAACGAGACCCCCCGAAGTACTACAAGATTTTATAAGATCAGTTGAACATTCGAGGACGAATGTTCTAAAGGGGGGGAGGATGTTATAGCCCGTATTTCGTACGTCCGGATGTTGCGAGACAATGGTGAGGAATTAAGGACAAGACTATGTTCTAAAATAATTTTAATGTCGGAGTTGTTGGGAATATTATTTATGAATATTGGTATTGTGGAAATATTGAGAAAGGCTAAGGGCAAGGGGAGAAATTCGCAAAATGGGCCGTGGAAATAATGCGGAAGGTTAAGGACAAAATGGTAATATTGAGGAAAGTCGAGGGGCAAAACGGGAATTTCACAAGTTTCTTGAATATTCCAAAAAAAAAAAAAAGGGTCATGTTGACCATGTGAGAAAAATAAAATAAGATGACAAATAAGTCATCTTTGCCATGGAACAAAAAAGAAAATTCTAGAAAAAGAAAGGGAAAAAGAAAGAAAAATCTAGAGGAGGGGCATATGCCCCTCACATGCTTGCACAATATATATATATATATATATATATATATATATATATATATATATATATATTTATATATATATAAGAGCTCCTCTTATTAATTCAAGACAAAAGAAAGAACACAAAAAAAAAAAAAAAAAGAGAGAAAACAAGCCATGGCATTCGGCCATGGCTAGCCAAAGTTGGCTTATGGAAGACTTAGCAAAAAAAATTATTTTCTCCTAGTTTCCTACCTAATGGAAGGTCCTTAACAATATGGAGTGATTGTTGGAGAAAGTAGAGCCCTTGTTGTGCAAGTTGGGAACCTAGCTAAGTTGAAGAGCTAAGAAGAAAAGGTAAGGTTCAACTTCCTTTCATGTGTTATGGATGATCTATGCATGTTGTTGAGTGTTGTGAGATGCGGAAATGGATAAAATTCATGAAATATGCTTATGCATGTCATGGCCGAATAAGGTGTGTTGTGTAGAAAAGATGACATGATGTTATTTAATAGTTTAATTGTTGTGTTGTGAAATCCATAATGTAAAATGAATAAAGACTATGATTTCGGTGTGTGGAGGTGTTGAGCCGTGTGGGGTGTGTTGTTGGCCGTGTATACATGATGTTTAGCCGTGTATATTGTGTGGTTTCTATGTTGCCAATAAAAGCTTAAGGATCTTAGTAAAGATGTAGTAGTTGGAGACTTGTTTTAGAAGTTTGTGTAAATTGAATATAATATTTAGTATGATGATTGTTAGTATGTAGTTCATGAATTTGGAAGGAAAAGGAAATGTGTTGTTATTGTTTTTATTGGAGTTGGAAGGCTTTGGAGGAAGTAGTATATTGCTTGAATTGTTAGAGTGCATTTTGGGTAAATGGTTAAAGTTAATAGTATGATTGTTGGTATTGTTATGGATATTTTGGCCGGGTTGAATTCCCGGATTGTTGTTGATTAAAGATTGGCCGAGATAGACTCTCGGGGCGGTATATTATAGGGGGAGATCTTTGCTTGAAATTCGGCGGAACCATAAGTAAATGAACTTGAAAGGTTATGACGAGTACATGTTGATGAATCTAACGGTAGTGCTGATTTTCTTAAATGTAGACCAACAAGTTCGGACGAGTAAGCGTAGCTAGTAAGGCGCGGCGCGGTATGTTAAGGCTAAGCTCTTTCTTTCTATGGCATGAATCATATGGTGTAATATTATAAATGCTCCCATAACGTCCTTATTTCAAAAGTTAGAAATTATGATTTTAAAGTATGACTTTTCTTCTTAAAAATTTATAAATGTTTTCAAAAATATTCATTTTTCTCCAAAATCCTAGTTTCACGTTTTTGATAGTTTTTATGACTAAAACGCCGACTATAATTTTATGATGGCAACGACGATACCTGATATGAGAAAAAAGTCCATGATGACTATGACAAGAATGTGCTCTTACTATGAACGTGATGACATGAGAATATGAAGCTATTTCTTGATTTTCTTAATCCTATTTGTGGATAATGACTATTTCAAAGGTTCCAAAGTATATGAAACGACACCCCATGATCCGGTTCTATGTTCTCTCATAATGTTATCTTCCATTGATAGTCTCGCCTTATTACTAGTTCCTTCAAGGTGAGGCAAAGCGCCCATGGTTAATCCATAATGTAATCGGAGGTTTCCGACCTTACGTCACTCCGATAAAGCTATAGCTTTTGATTGGGCTCCAGTGCATGCTTATGATGGATGCTAACTGGCCCAGATGGCCGGGCATGTCACCGCTACGGCGGCAGCTATTGGATGTTATACCGGCCTAGGGGCGGGCACGACCGCCACTACGATGGGCGTAGTGGTGCACGTATATATATGCGGCCTAGAGGGCCAGTCACGACCACCACTAGTGGGCGGCACGAGATAATTACCCCGGACGTGGGAGGCCCTGACGCGGGCTAATGACATTATGCAATGCAGACAATTATGAGATCATGTGACTCAGACAGATTACGTACGTATGTAAAGGTAACGATAAGCATGCATGATTCCGCCTTAAGAGGCATTCGGATGTACGGACTACGTTTACGACCCATGATATGTTTTACGGTTCCGGGTTGTTATTATACATGAGCACGGTTTACTATGTTGCTATTCACCGTTATATCTTCTATTATGTTACGCTGTTTCATGCCTTACATACTCGGTACATTGCTCGTGACCCCCCCCTGTCGGGGGCTCGTTTCGCCGCGCGCACACCCGAACGGATAGAAGTTAGGGTAGAAGATGCTTCAGCGAAGTTGGCAAAACTCCACTTGTTCTGGAGTGTCACCGAGTCAGCGTACGTGTGCCATGATCTCCGAGTACAGATAGAGACTTTGCAGACAGAGTCGTGGGTTTTGGAAGTCAGTTTGTACTATGATGCAAGTTTTGTTCAGCTAAATATTTTATTTTATTCAAAAGCAAAAAAAAAAGGGTATTTCAGACATCTTATTATGTTTACTTGTCTTAGAGGTTCAAAAAAAAAAAATTTACGTAGTAAGGGTCAGCGGGTTCGCTCGGCTCCGGTCACGGGGTCGGGTGCCCATCACACCCTGATCAAGATTAGGGTGTGACATTTATACATCTGAGGCAGGATGGTAGAAGTGTTCGGGAATACAGCCTGGAGTTTGATTCCCTAGCTAGATACGCACCTCATATTGTGGCTGACATGACGGACAGGGTGCACCAGTTTGTGATGGGGCTGGATGATTATCTGATAGACAGCTGTATGGCGATGGCCGCCCAGCCCGGCATGGATATTGCACGGGTACAGGCATATGCCCAGGGCGTGGAGGACGAGGCACGGGGGCGCCGGCCGGCGGGAGTTATGACGGGGGCCGGCCCAGAGGGCTAGGTCGGCCAGGGTATTTTGGAGATTTTCGGGGGCGGCGGCCTCGGCGGCGGCGCGGCGAATATTCCTCCCGGCCGGCCGGAGTACGCCCCCACGGTTCGCGGATAGGAGGCGGCGGTGCGGGGTATTCGGGAGGGCGGTCGAGCTCCGAGCTTCGGGGTCGCGAGAGGACGAGATTCGACCGGTCGGGGCCACCCGTACCTCGGTGTTCTCCTGCGGGGGATACCACCGGGGAGAGTGCTGCCGTGCCACCGGTGCTTGTTTTGCTTGTGGCCGTCGGGGCCATGTCATAAGAAGATTGTCCGTACGGTGGCCGGGTGGTGCGGCTCGGCTTAGGAGTCGGTTGCCGGTCCGTCTTTTCCTTCGTAGCGATGCGCCCTACGGGCGGGGTATCTTTGGTATCGGCGGGCCGCGGCGAGAGGTCGTGGCGAGCCTCCGGTTCTAGCGGTCCTTCGCACGCATATATGCTCCGACTGGCCGGCGAGGACCGGGACGCGGACCGGATATGGATACGGGTATATGAGCCTTTATTATAATATTTTTATGTGTGCAATCACGTGAATGTTATTAAATAGCAATAGGTGGGAATTTAGAAGTCGATAGCGAGTATGTATAAATAACGGCGGTTAAGGTGTGTCCGTCGCTATTGGGAACCCGGGAGACTAAGACGAAGAATGGTTTTACCCATAGGTGACAGTGAATAGGTAGAATCGAGTGAAGGGCAAAATGGTAATTGTGTCATGAGGGCGTTCGGAGACCTGTCAAGACTTTTCTTTACTCTAAGTTACGCGACGAAGGTCATGCGGTGAAGAGAACGCGATTATACCGGCGTTAGAGCCTCGTATTTCATCGAAGGTCTGAAGTTAAGCCCCCTGGGGGAAATTCCAGGATGGGTGACCCCCCTGGGAAGTTTCTGAAAGTCTTACAGCTTCAGCCAAAAGAAGCAAATGGGAAGCTAGAGTAGTCTAAAGGGACTTAGAATGTACTGGGTAGACGAAAATTTTAGGAGGTCGCATAAGCCGGGGAGGACTAGATCGGGGAAAAGAAAGAAGAGGCGTCACAGTTTTGGAATTGGGGTGGATTGGAGTAGTGTTTGAGGGATCTTTTGTAAGTGAGATATTGGCAATTGTATATGTGTACTGGAAAGTGTGTGATACTCTGTGCATGACTATGTTAGCGGGTGAATGTATTCTGGCAATCAACGTGACGGCATATGGAAGGTGTTAATCGGATACGATAACGAAGTTCGATTGAAAAGAAAACAACTGGCACAAATGTTTCAAGCAAGCTGATGTTGTTTTCACGGCAAGTATAATCCAGTAACGATAAGTACACCCCAAAAGGGGGGAAGTGGGTACGAGAAATACAACTGTTGAATAGAGACAATCGATACTACAATATTGGATATAGATACTCGGGCTATAACTAATGTTCCTTGCCGAGATGAGTTCATAAGATACAAGATTCGACAAGGGGGAGGAATCTGACCCAAGATATGTCTTAGACCTGGTTACATTGTCGTAAGGTAAGGGTGTGGCGTACTAAAGACGTGGCTTCCTTAAAGTGTTATGACGGGATAATAAGGGGAAGAAAATGACATGAGAAGCTAAAGAAGAAGTAAGGGCGAAGTATCAACGGTAAATGAGATTGTATACTATGGCAATAAAGAAAACCCCCGAGATACTTATCCGACTTTATAAGGCTAGTTGAACATTCGAGGATGAATGTTCTAAAGGGGGGAAGGATGTTATATCCCGTATTTCGTATGTCGGGAAAACACGAGTCAATCTTGATTAGTCAAGGACAAGACTATCCCGAGAATGAAGCAGAGACTTTTGTTTGTCTTAAAGGCTTAAGTTGTGTATGATTTTAATGGTATGGAAATTTTAAGGAAATACTTGGAGGGAATTTTCCATTTTTAGTAAGTATTCTATTCTTGGAAAGTTGAAGATTCAACAAAAAAAAAAATAAAAAAAATTAGGAAATTGAGTGACCATGTGGCCGGCCACCTTGGGTGGGCCATGGCCACATGGATGGTGAAAATTTGATGTTAAATAGATGACTTAGTCATCTTATTTCCACATTTTCAACACTTAAGAATTTTCAAGAAAAATCAAGAAACCTTGAGAGCCAAAGGAAGGCCATATTCGGCCATATCCAAAGAAATTCAAGATCAATTTCTAGCCATCAAAAAAATTAATTCTTCAAGCAAAGTTGCTAATTCAAGGGTGCTCAATAACGTGGAAGTGTTGTTTGGAGCGTTGGATTGCTTGTTTTCTCCATCTACCAACTTTGGTCAAGTTAAAGAAGTGAAGAAGAAAGGTGAGTTTTAATCTGTTTCATGTGTTATGAATGGTTCATATGTGTTGTAGCATGATAAAAAGGAAGAAATTTATGATAGAAATTAAGTTGGAGTTAAGGTTGTATATATGGGTTTGGCCGTGTGTATGTATATTGTGTTAAAGGTGATGAATAAATTCTAATTAGCATGTCTTGATGGTTGTAGAGTGAAGAAAAGAATGAAAATAATTTTTGTGAGTGGAAGTGGTGTTGGCCGAATCGGTCCCCTTAGTGTAGTTGTGAATTAACAAATCGTCGTTAGCGTTTTAGTTGTTGTCGTCATGGATTTTATAATGAGAAATGCAAGTTTGATGACTCAAAATAATGTTATGTTGGTTGTAGGATGATTTGGAAGTTTATGTGACTTTTGTGTAATTTTTGTATCTATGAGGTTTGTATTGTTAATGTGCGGATTAATGGTGTAAATCATGAATTTGGAAGATAAGAATGTGTTTGGTGTTGTTTTCGGGTTTGGAGACAAATTCGGGTGAGTTGGAGTATGGTTTGAGTTGTTTGGAGAATTGTGTGAATTATTTAAAGTACTCTTGAATATTGTTTGGATGGTTTTGGATTAGTAATCGAGTGTGTAAACATTGATATTAGTTTGATCGTAAGTAGTTGAAGAAAGTATGTTATGAATGTTATTGAATGTTGTTGGAATATTATGAATGTTGTTGAAGTTATGTAGAAAGAACTATTAATGTTAGAATACACTTTTGAATTGATTGTTGATGTTGTAGCTTGGTTGTTGGTTTGGTTGTTCTTTGAAATTATCCGAGTTGAAATCTCGGGGTTGGTGTATTTACGGGGGAAGTCTTTGCCGAAATTTCGGTAGAATTTAATGTCCGTTTGAAATGGAATGCCTAAAGGCTTATGGCTAATGTTAACATATTTGGTGTTATGTAGATCTTGGCGTATCCGAGAGTCGAGGCTTGACTTAGCTTGCGAGCGGACAAGGTATGTAAGGCGTCGCTTTCTTTCCTTTGGCATGTCTTAGTACTATTAGGCTATGACCCGCGTCTCGGAGTTATTCCGTTCTTAAATCCGAGCTTAGATACGTACTTGTTTGATCCTAAAGATATATTCTTTAATGTGTTCAATGTAAGGTTCTTAAGCTTTCAAATAAATGAGTTTTCAAAGACTTATGAAAATTTTGACTACAAAGAGGTCCCGAACTTCAAACGTCCGTAACTTTTGCATACGAGCTCGGAACGCCCCAAAACATAATGTGTAAGTTCATAAGGCCTAACTCTCCCCTAACCCTCGTAGTCGGGCTCGGATGGGGGTCGGCACCCGTCCGTGGGGCCCGCGGACTCTTTATGATTTCCCCTAATGACCTTTAAGAAAAATTTAGTATTATTTTCACCTTAATCTCCGAGCATGGATTCCCTACTTATTTAGTAAGTTTAGAGTTATGATTTGTATGCATTTTAAATACGGATTGTTACGCATATGACTTTGATATGTAAGTGTGATTTCCAAAGTTTGTTGATATGTCCCCGAAAGGCATTCAAAAGGAAGTTTGATTAGACTACGACCCTAATCTATAAATAATAGTTTGTTTCGATTAATTTACTAAATTTTGGTAAATGTTTATGCTGCATATGATTTATGAGATTTGTACATTGTACATGATTCCTACGATTACGCTCGTGCATATTATTGTTACCTCCTTCGCCGAGTCCGGGCCGGTTATGTTCGTGCGCGCAATTTGAAGTATGATGAGATTCCGAAGTATGATGAGCGTACGAAATATGATCGATTCGATATATACAATGATATGAGGTATGATGAGTTACGAAATGTGACATGGTTCGAGATGCGATATGATTACGCATTATGATGCGATTTGGAGGAGACGTTCGGAGAATATACAAAACTTCCGAAGTATGATGAGTTGTGGCGCCCAAGGGAGGGCGACCACGTTCCGTCCGCCGGGTCCTATCATGGACCATATATGACATATGCTTTTTGACATTCATGATTTATGTTTATAGAGTAAGCATGCTGACATTCTGATCATTATATTTATTTTCTGAATTTCATCTATGACTTCCGGTAAGTGATATGCATATAATGTATGGGCGATGATACGGTTTGGCTTACTGACATATGTTTATGCGGGACAAACGGTTAAAAAGGTTAATTATGCATTTCCAGTTTCTATGTTTATTTCCTTAATCCTTATTCCGGTTTTGATTCTGTTTATGTATTTCCTACCTTACATACTCAGTACATATTCCGTACTGACCCCCTTTTATCGGGGGCTGCGTTTCATGCCGCGCAGGTACATGTACTCGTTTGGGTGAGCGTCGACTTAGGGCTCTGTTCGGCTATCTGAAGGTGCTCCTTGTCCGGAGCCACATTTGGTACGACCTCTTCCGTTATGTATATATTTGTGTATGCTCATTACGGGTACGGCGGGGCCCCGTCCCGTCATGCGATTTCTGCTATGACTCTTAGAAACGTAGACATGTACGTGGGTTGTGGGTAGCCTTTGTTCGGTTATGTTTGTGTTACCATACCTTCCCAAATTGTATGTATGTGTGTTTATGTATATATGGTAATGTATATGTATCCTAGTAGTACATTTATATAAATATAAGCTTCTAATAAGTTACTAAGAACGGGTTATGATTTGTAAAGGGTACGAGTGCCCAGTTCGGGCACTAGTCACGGCCTACGGAGCTGGGTCGTGACAGATATGTATATATGATGATGGATCATCTCTAATCCTCTAAGTTGGTATTTCTGGCGTACGAGGTTTTGGAATAGTAAGAAATAGGAGGAAACCCAATCGAAAAGAAACAATACGAGAAGTCGAGCTACAAGTTGGAAAATATTTTGAAAAAAAAAGTCGGGTTAATAGTAGCGATAAAAGTCCTTCCAAGCTGTAAAGTACGGCCTCTAGGAATAAGTTAATTGTGGAATGAGTGGTGAAATGGTCAATAAGACGTCGGTGGAAATATGGTAGTAAGGAAATTTGGAAGGATCTGTGCTACTAGGCGATGATTTAGAAAGGACTGGCAGGTCTGGACAAAGTGATCCGATTAAGATAAGCGTATGAGGAAAAAGAATTGTGACGAATAGGAATGTATCGATCAAAATATTTCATAAAAATGTCTTTGTGGGGATGTTTTGAAATAACAAGGCTCCGACGCACTCTAGGATATGTAATGAAGGTTATGCGGTGAGGCGGACGCGATTAGGTACCATCCATATACATGGCATTAACGCACCGATTTCATTAAAGTCTCAAGGTTAAGCGTCTTTGAAGTGAGAGAAATTTCGGGATGGGTGACCCCCAGGAAGTTTTCTGAAAATCCCACAAATTCAGACGTAAGGAGCGAATAAGAAATTGGAGTAGTCTAAAAGATATTAGAGTATGTGGAGCGGCCAGAAACCTTAAAAGGACACATAGGACGGTGTGAATCAGGTCGGCGAAGAGAAGGAGTTAACGGAAAGAAAGGAAATAAAAGGAAGCGGGACAACGGTATAGTAATAGGTTAAGATGTGTGTAACGGAGGGCATAAGTGCCATAAGTGACGGGACAAAGGAAAGGCCAAGATATGGAAAGACGAGGAACAAGGCGTAACGAACACTAGAGAATGACCGGTATGATACGGATAAAATGTGAACGAACGAGTACTTTTGAAAATGAGAAAAGGACTAAGTAAGAGTAGTGTGTTACGAACGACACAAAGGTAGCATAAGATTTCTCGTGTGCGGGGAAAGCGACGAGCATGAATGGATAATGGTATAAGCATACCCCAAAGGGACTTTTTCCGGAGTAAAGAGAAATACAAGAGTGGGATAAGAACATTGATACGATAATGTGGTTGGTATGAGCAGCGGGCTACCATGAGGCCCCCCTCCGAAGTAAGTAGTGAGATCGGAAAACTAGCAATAAGTGTATAAAGTCGGGATGGTGTTTGAGGCGGTGTCGAAGTTTTGCAAAAACCTCGAATGATTTGAGGATACTAGAAAATGGAGGTGTATGAAAGAAAGAGTATGACAAGAGAATGGTATTGGATAGCCTAAGAGATAGTATGAAGGACGAAGAATAGTTATAAAAAGGAGCTCCCGAGGTACTTACGAGACCCCATACGACTAAGTTGAACATTCGAGGACGAATGTTCTAAAGGGGAAGGATGTTATATCTCGTATTTCACACGTCGGAATATTTTTAAGTTGGTTGCGAAGAGTTATGGACAAGGTTATCCCTCGACCTTGTTTTACGACAAGTGGCTTATGATTTTGTTGAAAGGAAGCATTAAGGAAAAATTTGGGACTAAAATGCATTATGGAAAATTTAAAATTTCATGAAATAAGAGTGAGGTGGGCCATGGCCACATGGAAGCTTGATATATATAGAATTAGATGACATGTTGATCATATTAGTCATCTTTTATTATTTGAGGAAAACTCTAGAAATTTGAAGAAATTTGGAGGGAAGAGGAGAGCACATGGCCGGCCATGTGCTTGGCCATGTGCATGGTCATGTGCCACACTAATATATATATGTGGGGGAGTGATCGAGGAAGGCAAGTCTTCATCATTTGGGGTTCTAGAGAAATCAAGAGAAAGAAAAGAAAAAGAAAGAAAAGAGAGAGAGTACGACGACGAAGTGGCGAAACCAGCCCCTTGAGTTTGGTCTTGGAAAAATATTTTCTCCTTGTTTCTCTACTAATTGGAAGGTCCTTTATCTTGTGGAGTAGTTGTTGGAAGAAAGAAACCACTTGTTTTGCAAAAACAACCTTGGCCGAGAGAGAGGAAGAGTGATGAAGTCAAGTGGGATAAGGTATGGTTCAATCTTACTTTTCATGTTTCATGGATAATTTGAGCATGTTGTGATATGTAGAAATAAAGGGAACCATGAAATTATATTTGTTGAAGTGTGTAAGCCGTGTGGTATTGTATTGTAGCCGTGTGTGTGTGGTTGTTGTAGGAATGAAGAACTAATTGTATTCAACATGTTTGTGTGTTGTTGTAAGGTGAGAGAAAATGTATAAACTTCATGAAATGATGATGTTGATGTGTGACCGTGAATAGGGGCTGTTTTGGAGGGAGTATGATGAACAAATTTTATGCAATATTTGGTTGTTGTTTCTTGTGGATTATGTGATGAAAAATAAAGGTTTAATGACATATGTCGAAGTTGTAGTGTTGTGGGTTGTTGTGAAGGTTAATATGTTTTCTTATATTTATGAAGGTAATGTGGTAATGTATGGAATTGTTGACGTAGTATGAGAATTTGAAAGAAAGAAACGCCTTTTATTGTCGTATTCATTAAGTTGGAAGGTTTCGGGTTTCAAAAGATATTGTTTGAATTGTCTTGAATACTTGGTGGATTGTTCGGAATATTCTTAAATCTTGTCTGGATGGTTGTTGGCATTGTTGTTGATAGATTGGCCGGGTTGAATTCCCGGATTGTCGTTGATTAAAATTTGCTAAGTTGGAGTCTTGGAGATGGTGTATTTATAGGGGAAGTGCTGCTGAAATTTCGGTAGATAAGTGTTACTTCAAACTCAACTTCTATAATGCTAATTACTGTTTGGTAAATGTGACCAAATTGTAGATTTTGGCTAATTTGGAACTTGAACTTGGAGAAGTGTAAAGAAGCGGAAAAGGTATGTAAGGCTTTGCTCTTCCTTCTTTGGCATGTCCTAGACATAATAGGTTTGGATACGAGCCTCGGGGACTACTCTATCTCTAGAAACCTAAGTTTGAATTTGACCACTATTCATTCAATAGAATTGAATTAGACTTTCTATGTTTCATTGGAAAGGTAGCTTGAATATATGCAACTTTCACCGACTAACACCGAATGTCCCAAAACCTTGCTAGGTAACTTTATTAAGCCTAGGATTCTAAGGCAAGTATTCCTTCCGAGAAATTCGTAAATGTTCTCCAGATGTCCATATGTTGCAAAGACCAAATTTTAAGAGGTTGAAAGCCTTTATGCCTGAAACGATGAATATGGCTTATAATGGTAACAATGACGTCAAATATGAAGAAATGCCTATGACGAATATGTCGACGATACGTTTCTACCACGAATGTAATTACGTGAGACGTGTTAAAGGCTTCCATAACGTTCTCATTTTCAAACGTTAGGAGTAATGGTTCTAAGGCATGATTTTCTTTTTAAAAGTTTGCAAATGTTTTCCAAAAATATTCATTTTTCTCCAAAACCAAGTTTGATGATTTTGAAAGCTTTTATGACTAAAACGGTGAACATGATTCTATGATGACAAGGATGATGCCAGATATGAGAAAATGTCTATGACAAATACGTCAAGGATATGTATATGCACATGGGGTGGGGGAAAGGGATACATGTATATATGGGGAATGGGAAGGGAAACATGTTTCATTGCCACCTGGTCAGCTGGCTTATCATCCCGGACGCGGGATGCCCGGACGCGGGATGTATGGGCTAGCCGACGTATTTCGGCGCTATGTGGGCGAGCCGACGTTGTTCGGTGCTATGACATGACATGATATGCTATGACATGACATGATATGCTATGACATGATACGATATGCTATGACATGACACGATATGCTATGACATGATAAGATATGATATGATACGATACGGTATGATAAGATATGATACGATATGATATGATATGACATGATATGATATGATATGATACTATATGACATGATATGACATGATATGATATGGTATGATACTATATGACATGATATGATATGATATGATATGATATGATATGATATGATATGATATGATATGATATGATATGATATGATATGATATGATATGATATGATATGATATGATATGATATGATATGATATGATATGATATGATACGACATGATACGATACGATATGATACGATATGATATGCTATGGCAAGACACGACATGATATAAGTTCTATTTTCTATGTCTACGAAAAAGAGACGTTTTAAAAAAAAAGGGAAATACAAGCATGCATGGCATCCAGCCTGAAAAAGGTATTCCTATGTACAGTGTTATAGCCCGTATTTCGTGGGGATCGGATATTGCGAGAAGTAAAAGGGCAAGACTATTTCCAAAATCATTTTAATGTGCAAGTGGGTCACGAATATTATTTATGAACATTATTAGTATGGAAATATTGAGAAAGCCTAAGGGTAAAAAGGGAAAAAGTTGCAAAGTGGCATTATGGGAATAATGTGGAAGGCTAGGGGTAAAATGGTAATTTCACAAAGACTCAAGGAAATTCTTGAAGGGCCATTTTGGCCATGTGAAGAAAAAGGATGAAAATGATGACAAAGAAGTCATCTTTTTATTTAAGAAAAAGTTCAAGACAAAAAAAAATGGAGGAAAATTCTAGAAAATAAAAGAAAAGAGGAAAAAGAAAGAAAATTCTAGAGAGGGCATGTGCCCCTCACATGATCATATAATTATATATATAGGTGAGTGGTCATCTTTTAAGTTCAAGAGAGTGGAAGACAAGGAGAGAACAAAGAGAGAAAAAAAAAAAGAAAGAGAGAACCAACAACAAGGCCATTCGGCCATAGCAAGGTTCAACAAGAACCTTGAGAAAATTTTCTTCAAAAAATTATTTTCTACTAATTAAAAGGTTCTTAGCAAAGTGGAGTAGTCATTGGAGCAAGAAACCACATATTCTTGTGAGTTACAAGTCCTATCCAAGAAGGAAGATAAGAGAAAAAGGTAAGAATCCATTCCCTTTTGATGTTATGGATGTTTGTGCATGTGGTTGAGTATTGTAGAATGAAGAAATCCATGAAATTCATGAAGTATGTGATGTTGGTGGTGTAGAAGCAATGAATTGATTTTATCTTGGTAGTTTGATTGTAGTATTGTGAAGTCCATAGTGTAAAATGAATGAAAAACCATGAATATAATGTATTGGAATAATAGCCGTATGGAGTAGTGTTGGCCGTTTGTATGTGTTGTGGTATAGAAAGAACGGATTAATTTTATGTAGTGTATTAGTTGTTATTGTAACATATAGAAATGGATGAAAATGCATGGACATGCATGTGCCAATGTGATGGCCGAATATGGTAGTGTATGTGGAAGTGGTGAATTAATTTTATTTAGTATACCTTGGTTGTTGTGTTGTGGATTATATGATGAATAATGAAGATTTAATGGTTAGAGATGGAGTGATGTACGAATTAAATTGAATTGAATAAATGGAATCTTTGTTGGCAAGATTATTGGTATTATTGATAGTTGGTAGGGTTGAATTCCGGGATTGTTGTTGATTGAAATCGACCAAGATAGACTTGGTGGCATGGTATATTTACGGAAATGCTGCCGAAATTTCGGTAGCCAATCTTCATTCAAGAATCCGAGTTAAAATGCACTAATCAACATTTGGTAAACATGACCAAATTGTAGATTTTGGCGAATTTGCAACGTGGATTTGGAGTAGCAGAAGGAGCGGGAAGAGGTATGTAAGACTTTACCTCCTACCTTTCTTGGCATGTCTGACGTAGTAGGGTTGGATACGGGCCTCGGGACGATCCTATTCCTAAGCTAAGATTGAATTTTTCTTTTTCCATTCAATAGAATTGAATTAAATATTTTACTAATAGTTGGAAAAATTGCATAAACACTTAGAACTTGCATAACTAGGAGTCGACTACTCTAAAACTTACGTGAGTGACTTCATGAAATGTATTATACGTAAATTGTGTATGCCGCCTCGTTAGACCAGGTGGGCCCGTTGGTCCCAGGATTTTTCTTCATTGATCCAATTATCAAACGATAAGTGTTGTAACCATTCTAATGAAAAATATTTCTGTAATGACAATAACGAATATACTAAAGAGGAGAATATGTTTATGACGAGTATGATGGGAATGATTCCATGACTAAGAGTCTTAAGTTAAGAATCTAATATGAATATGAAAGTGTTAAACTAGCTCTTGGTCCTTAATTCTACTCCTTGGTCATGACACTATTTTATAAAGATTTCAAAGCATATGAATCAACGTTTATGATGTCTATGTTTTTCTTCTATGATGTTACTCTCCATTGTTAGTCTCGCCTTAAATTAATTATTCCTTCAAGGTGAGGCGTCACGAAGCCGGTGGTGGGGCCAACCCAATGATGAGACGAAATCCCACATTGGTTTAGGCAAATCCCGCACTGGTTTAGGCAAATCCCGCATTGGTTTAGGCAAATCCCGCATTGGTTCAGGCAAATCCCATATCGGTTAATGTTGTCCCGGACGCGGACTAACGATTCAGACAGGCTATGATGCCTTATGTGATGTAGACAACAAACTAAGTACGTATGTATGTAAAGGTAAAGGTGAGCATGCATAATTCCGCCTCGAGAGGCAAGCAGATACAGTCAGATCTTTTCCCTTAATTCCCATGCTTTCTTATTATATGCCGTTCATGTCCTGTCTATTATATTACGTTATCATTTATGTCTTACATACTCAGTACATTGGTCGTACTGACCCCTCTTCTTCGGGGGCTGCGTTTCATGCCGCGCAGGTACACCGAACGGATAGAAACAGGATAGAAGACGTTCCGGCGAAGTTGGCAAACTCCCGAACGTTCCTCCGAGTGTCACCGAGTCGACGTGCTAGACCCATGATGCCTTGTTCGAAGTTAGAGACTTTGCGAACGAGAGTCATGGGTGTTGGGAGTCGATCGGTAGCGGCCTTATTCGCCGATATGTCGGTTGTATTATGATACAAGTTTCGTACGGAGTTACATATTCTATTTGACTTAAAGCAACAAAAGAACATTTCGGTAATCTTATATATAATTGATTTAGAGGTTAAAAAAATTTTAAGTACGTAGTAAGAGTCAGCGGGTTCGCTCGACTCCGGTTACGGGGTCGGGTGCCCATCACACCCTAGTAAGATCGGGGTGTGACATACAGGTTACTCTCTTACCTCATTATCCGTTCTATGATCCCATGATGCTTATATTCATGCTTTATGCTGCTCATTATCTTCCGCACTACTGTACCTTACATACTCGGTACATATTCCGTCTTGACCCCACTTTCTTCGGGGGCTGCGTTCATGCGCGCGGTACACCCCGAGGTGAGCTGATGACATTAGCGAAGGTGTTCC